>NC_142357.1:32273319-32425819 GCF_059441175.1 Urocampus carinirostris
CCATAACGTGTCCACGACCCACTTTTGAGAAACACTGCTATATAGTTATATAGGGGTCGCCCACAAGTGCCCACCTCAAATAGCTCAGTAGCCCGCAGACCAGTTATGAAAATAGCTCAGGAGTGAGGTGTCATTGTGATTTTCTGGGAAACTGGTGCTATCAGTGTCAATTCTTGCAATTTTTAGATATTGGCCTATAATTGATACATGTAAATCAATCAGTTCTCTTATGCAAGGTAGTCTTTTTACTGGTTGACTTTTAACTGTACTACTAATAATATCAACATGGTAATAGTAACATACCAACAACGTAATCTTTTATCTTTTTAGTCTTTTATCTTTTTTCTCTTTAAAGTCTCTATATTATATGTTTTACCCTGGAGTGCCAAGTCTAATCTTGTTGCATGCAATGTTTCACAACGTTGACATCAATGACAAAAAAGACAATTCAATTTCGGTATTTTAGAAATACATATCAAAGTGGTAGCCCTTCGCACAAATCATTAACAAAAAAGTTGAAATTCAAATATGCCGCATTTAGGAAGTTACTCCAAAGCCAACTGGATCTTTTTCTAATAATGAATATGTTCCTCTTTGCAGAAAACCCTGAAACAGATGCAACAAGTGTTGAAACGCCTCAGATGCCGGCTCTCTTGGTAACTCACCTTTGATACATTCAGGATCTTATTTTGTGTTTCTTTACAACTCTCTCATAGACATGTCATTGGGATTTTCTTGATTATTTGATTTGTATTTACTATAAAAAGTGATCAGTATGACCAATGTATTAAAATAATCAGTTCTTCCAAAATTCTTGATGGAAATTAGCCTATAACCTATATATGTTATTCACTCGGTGCTCTACACACTGCAATTGTTTTAGAGGTTGACTGAGCCCGTTTTAACCCTTGTTCTAAGAATTGCAACCTGGTACTAACATAGTAACAACATAGTAATAACATAATAAGTTGTCATCTTAAATTGCATATCAAACTGTAGCTCTCAGCATAAAACAATGGTCTAACATGACTGTTTGTGTGCAGGAGAACAACGTGAAGCAACATGACCATCCCTCCAAGGAAGAAGAGTCCATCGCAGCAGAGAGAGCTGCTGACTCACTGGTAGCTGAAAAAGAGGAAGAACCTGCTGATAAACATGGTGAATAATTATTGATCAATTGATAATTAGCAGCAAGGCGGTGCAGTGGTTAGTGCGTGTGCGGCACAGTTCTGAGGTCGTGAGATCAAACCTTCCTGTGTGGAGTTTGCATGTTCTCCCCGTGCTTGCGTGGGTTTACTCCGGGCACTTTGATTTTCTCCCACATTCCAAAAACATGCATGTCAGGTTAATTGGCCGGTCCAAATTGTCCCTAGGTGTGAATGAGCGAGTGAATTGTCTGTATCTGTGTGCTCTGCGCCTGGCTGGCAACCAGTTCAGGGTGTGCCCTGCCCACTGCCCGAGGATGGCTGGGATGGGCTCCAGCTCCCCCGCGACCCTACTGAGGATAAGAGGTGCAGATAATGGATGGATGATGGATGATCATTAGTTAAAAAAGATATTCCATCAGCTTTTTAAACATGGTTTGATGCTGATTTTTCTTTTTTGTATGTTTCCCCCCCAATTAATTAATAAGTATTTTGTTTTTTACAATTAGAACCTAAAATTGTTGTCAAGGACACAGAAAATGTGGCAGAAGATGCTACTGTACCTCCTTGTGAGGCACCAACCGAAAAGCACGATTCCAGTCCTCAAGGTAAGCGTGTTTTCGTTTTTTTAATGTCAAGTCATGTTTATTTGTAAAGCTCAAAAAATATTTTCTACATCTGACGTGTCGTATTTAGAGCTAACACAAGTGGAAATCAGTCCAACAACGCCCGCTAAAGTGAGAAACTGAACACACAGACTTGACTCTTATAAGATTTATTATGATAAGGCAGATAAAATGTAACCTTTTTGTTCCTGAAATATAGATTGATGATGTGTTGGCTGAGGAGGAAGATGACCTCAGTCAAGGTATTTTAAGATTTTATTAAATTAGTAACTTGATCAGATGCAACACCACATTATAACGTGATGTTTAGAAACCCCAAAGCACAATACTCACATATTTTTCAGGCAGTGTGATAAAAATCATTTTGCAGGTATCAGTGTTTTACACCCAATTTTTTAAAACTTGATTTTAAAAATGTGCTTAATATGCATTCTTCCCTCATCGGCAGAAAAATATAGATTATTTTAGGTTTTTTTTTTTTGTCTTGTAAGATATCTCCTGAGAAATAATGTCCTGTCTAGTAAGATCATTTTGCTCCTTTTGAGAAACAAAAAAGAAATACAGACGCTGCCCGACCTACGAACAAGTTAGGTTCCGGACGATCGTTTGCTTCAGTGCTATATTTTGTATGTTTAAGGCTTGTATAAGTAACCTTCATTGTTTTGTACTCAAAAATAAACATTTTATAAAATCATATGCTCTATAAAGATAAACAAAGTAAAGCTTAACTTATTTTTGGAAGATGAGCTTCAAGAGTTGGACGACTTCCTCCTCCGTTGTAGAAAATGGCCGGAAAAAAGCGATCCAACCATTTTCTCAACCGCATCAAGCTTTCTTATTCCACTTTCATTCAAGTGGAGTGACTTCCATTCTTTTATTTCAGTACTAAAAGAAATAACTACTTCAAAAATGAAATAAAAAAAGACAAATACCCAATAATTTGTCAACAACACATGCCTAAATACTACCTTCTGTACAATTAACAAGTTGTCTTGAAAGGTACAAAATTGTTTTGTTAAATTAAATTATCCTTTTGCACTGTCGTCAACAGTAAAAGAAAATCCGAAAAAACAGGACGAGGAACACGCGGCACAAACTGTAAGTGAGATAATTGACACATTTTTCTCACTTTCTAATCTGCACTTTCTTCATTTTTAAGGTTGTACCGGAAAGTGAAACAGCACCCAAACAAGAAAGTGTGTAATCCTGTCTTTTCATGTTTTTATTCTGTATTTCAATGGTGATATCATTCCCAAATAAATCATGTTTTAATTTTTGTTACATTTCAACCAGAAGAGACTGAGACAACGACTAAGGTAACCCTTAATCTCTCATAAGGAATTCTTACAGGTAACCCTTACAGACTTCTTCTCTTTTGCAGCAGGAAAAAGGACAAGGAGGACGTAAACGAAAACTTTCCAGTAAGAATGCTGCAGCAGGCAATGAATGCGGTAATAATTCAAAGAAGATCGACGTTAGAAATGCATGTATATGTTAAATCGATAACAACCAATTGAATATTTAACAGGTGAGGATCGGGATGCCAAGGAACCCTCATCAGAGGTTGGAGACCTTCCATAGCTTCAGAGATATTCTTCAGTGCTTTATATTTTTCACTCATTGTATTTGTTTTGCAGGAAACTGAGGAGCCAAAGGTTGCAGAGGTGAAAACGCCACGCAGGGGACGGTCGTCCAAAGCTGATGAAGGGCTGGAGGAGGAGCTGCTCAAGAAATCAGAGAGGGAGCTGATGCCAAATCGCAGAGGGAGACATTCAGTGGCCAAGGGCAACTTCACTGGTAGGAAACTAGTGTAATATATTACGTTTTAATTGGATACAGAATCGTGACTTTGTTTGCTTTGACCTGTAGACGTAAGTTATAATATGCTGATGATTTTCAATACGTGCTTTCCTTACGGCTTTTGCAGGTAATACCTTCTTGCCGTGAGATAAAGGAGTCACGATTGACTGTAAAATAAATCATGTTTTGCTCGTTTTCCATTTATTTTCACTTTTATTATGATTAAAGTTGGTGTTCTAGTAAAATAAGAAAAATAACAAGTATTTTCTCATGAAAATATATTATAAAGGTATTATTGTTCTTGTTTTAGTAGATTTTGTTTTGTTTTTTTAACAAAAAAATGATTTAAAATAAAATGTAATAATATTCAGGGAGGTCTGGGCCTCCGTGCTGAGGCTGCTGCCCCTGAGACCCGACCCCGGATAAGCGAAGTATAACGGATGGATGGATAGATGTAATATTAATATTAAGTATTATTTTAGAATGTTTTTAAATCCGTTTTTGTAATAGAAAACCCTTATAATAGCCAAATTACCTGATTTGGAAGATACTTAATGTTAATTTTTACGTTTGTATTTTTTGCAAAAACAAGTCGTAACTTTTGTAAATAACATCAAAACAAACATTCATTTAAACTTAAATTATATTTTCTCATAGGAAAAACTATTTTTTTATTAAATTCAAAAAACCTGTCAAAATATTTCATAAAATTCATTATTTATTTAAACTAGAAGAAATGTCAGTGTAACAGAATATTTTTGGGCTAAAAACAATATTTGAATATTTTTACATTTTAAAATTAAAAATAAATCAGAAAATACATCAAATATTAATAAAAAATGCATTGTGTATTTTCAAAAAATTTCTCCAGTGTAAAAGGATTATTTTTTTGGTCAAGAACAATATTTTACTTTGTTTTTCTTTCCCTCGCATTGTTTACATTTTAGATTAAAATAAGTCATACAGTAAATACAAAACATATACAGTATATTTATATATATTGAAACTGTTTCCAAGTGAAGCAATAGCATTTCTTTTAGAAAGGGAAATATTTTACTATTTTTTCCAGCCTTTGTTTCCTCATATTTACTTGTTCATAACGTTCGGGTTTTTAAGTGTTCATCCGAGTCTATACACATATTTTTGCCAACAAAACGGTTTTAAATGCCAGGCTACAGTCATGGAAGAATAATGTTTTACAATAAAATTCTGTTTGTATTCAGATGAACCAGCAGCTAAAAAGAGGAGGAGATCAGCTAAGATAGAAGAACCTAAATTGGGAGAAGAGATCACGGAGAACACTAGTGAGGGTACAAGTCAGGATACAGCGGCGGAAACAGTAGAGGAGGCCACAAAGCACACATCTGATATGACTGGACCAGAAACAAACGAACAGGAAGCAAGAACGTCTACAGGAGTGGAGCTTATAAAAGATGAAACAAATGAGGAGGCCGTGCAGTCGACGAAGGAAATTATAAACGATAATAACGAGGAAGCAATTAAGGAGATCGTTAAAGACACCAGTGAGAACACTGATGAGGACACGCATGAGGCGACCAAGGACACAAACGAAGAAGTCACGATGGATGCTGAAAAAAGCCCAGAGAACACAAGTGAGGAGGCCTTAACAGACACAACTGTGGATTATGCAAGTGACGAGGCTGTCAAAGATATGCCAGAAGATGCCGTGAAGGACACAAGTGAGGGACACAACTTTTTCGGACTTTGTAAGCGTGATCCAACACATTTAAACCTGTGAAATTGTTTTTTTTTAGATTCTCCCTCCAAAGACAAGGAAGAGGCAAAAGAGGAGAAGCCCGATGACGTATGTGGGCCAGAAACACTAAACCTCCGTCCTTTTCTTTTGCATTTATCATTCAAGTGTCCATGAATCTCTGCAGGTTGATGAGCAGCGAGATTCCACTTCCAAGAAGCCTGGAAGGAGGGGACGACCACCCAAGGCGGCGACACCAACAGAAGACTCAGGTTTGTTTTACCTCATGAGTGATTCTGACAGAATCTTGAGTTAATTCTATAATTAGTATTGGATACCTGCATAGGAGATTTCCTTGGATGCCTGTTTGCTATTTCGACTCTTATTGCGTACTTTTGTTAAATGCTTTGACTTTTACTGTGCTGTTTAAATATCAGCAGCGCAATGTGACTAACCATATTATTATAGTATTATAGTATTTCGGGTTTTAGTACATTTTCTATTTGTTACATGTCAATCAAGTTACTAGTCGGTGCAATAGATTCTCAGAAGACCCAGCATTTATAATAGATACGCTCCAAAGGCTGTGTAATTGGGCAAACTGTTCAAAAGCGTGAGTTAAAAAAAAATATCAGTATCTGCTGTATACTGTACAAGCTCAAAACTATTTTGTATTTCCCCAATAAAGTTAAAATTTAGCAATCCTAATATTTAGTTGCATGACCACAGACAACTGCTTCACATCTGTGTGGCTTGGAGACAACCAAGTTTTGGCACCTTTCAGTCGTTATTTCACTCCATGATTGCTTAACAACATTCCACAATTCATTTACATTTCTTGGTTTTGCTTCTTGGACAGCATTTTTGATATCACCCAACAAGTTCCCGATTGGATTGAGATCTGGGGATTGGGCTGGCTACTCCATAACATTCATTTTATTGGTTTGGAACCGAGACTTTGCTCGTCGACGGATATAATTGGGTCATTGTCTTGTTGAAAATCCCATTTCAAGGGCATTTTCTCCTCAGCATAAGGCAACATAACCTCTTTAAGTATCGTGACATACACAAACTGATCCATGATCCCTGGTATGCGATAAATGGACCCAATACCAGAGTAAAAGAAACATGCCCAGACAATGATACTTCCACCACCATGCTTCACAGTCTTCAATGTGTAGTGAAGTTTAAATTCAGAGTTTGTAGGTCGTATCACTGAGAGTCTGTGGCCCCTGGACCCAAAAAGGACAATTTTACTTTCATCATTCCACAAAATGTGCCTCTGTTTTTCTTTCGGCCAGTTGATGTGTTCTTTGGCAAATTGTAACCTCTTCTGCACATGCCTTTTTTTAACAGAGGGACTTTACATGGGATTCTTGAAGATAGATTTGCTTCACACAAACACCTTCTAACCGTGGACTGTGTTTGATAGTCCTGGTGCTGATCATTGGCTGAGCCTCTGCAGTTCTTATTATTCTCGGGTCCATTTTAATAGTTGTCTTCCGATTTCTTCCACGTGTCTGTTTTTTCTTCCCATTTTAAGGCATTGGAGATAATTTTTGTCACGTTTGCCATGGCGCCCAATTTGCCCCGCCCGTCTGACGCCAGCTCCATCTCAGTGACGGATTGGCTTTCTTTCTATTTAAGCTCACTGCTCTCACTCACTTTTTGTCAGTCCGTCAATGAACTTCTGCCCTGCAAGACGTGGGTTTTGACTCGGTCCTGTTCCCTGTGCGGTATTGTTCCCGTTTATTTTGTCCTGTTTAATATCGGTTTCCAGTTGCGTTCCCATCTATTTTTGTCCTGTTATTATTATCTCAAGTTTACGCTCCCGTCTAGTTTGTCCTGTTTAATTTCGATATCCTGTTTTGATATCCCGTCTGTCCCGTCCTGTCCGGTATCGACCCCATCTGTCCGATATCTGCTCGGGCAATTGGTATCGATCTCGTCGGCCTCTGGCTTCCTGTCATTCCACTCCAGACTGCTGCCTAACGTGCGCGACTCCCCATTTCCCGTAAAATAAAAGGCTTGTGTGAGAAATGTCACACATTTGGGTCCTGATCCTGTTCCGGTTCATGAGAATATTAGTAGAACAGACAACAATTTTTTGTACATCTGTATTGGTTCTTCCCTCTCCAATCAACTTTTTACTTAAAAAAAAACGCCGTTTTTCAAAGCAGTGTCTTGAATGACCCCTTTTTTTCCAAATGTCTGTTCAGCCGGTGCCGGCTAGATCAGTCTTAAACAGGAGCCACCAGATTCACGCCTGATTCACACCTGTTTTAGTTTTTTTTTCTTCCCCAAAATTCTCAGAGATTGGTTGCCACGCTGCTATGTTTTGAACACACCCCTTTTGAACTATTTTTTTTGCTGTTGTAACCAAGGAGATGTAATAAAATAAAAGAGCTTAAAAGGAGGACCTTTAGAATAGGTTGGACTTTCTTATCTGAAGGCTTCTCTCCTTGTCCTCCTTGGAAGTTCAAAATCCATTGATGTCTTCTCTCCTTATTGTGAGTGTAAAGTTTAAACTTATCAATCACAAAATGTGTCCCGATTGGCAGATAAGAAAGAGAAAACGGAAAAGGGTGCAGAAAATCCCGACGAGGATGAGGACGGTGGCGAGGAAACAAAAGGAAGGGCTACCACGAGACTGGCATCTCGGCTGGAAGCTGAAAGGTTAGCTTTGAAATTTATAATCAGCATTTGCTGATTGGGCTCCACAGATGAGAAAGTTATAAAAAGGTTTATTTATGACAGTGTTCTAATTTTAGAAGCTTAAAGGGATTTTGTAATATTTGACCACTAGATGTCACTGTATTGTGTCATTCAACTGTAAATGAGCTAAGCTATGTTCGGCAAGAGTCTAAATTACTATGATTATATTTGACGTGCATGCGAGTGTCTACCATCATCATCGATTTCCTCCTACTCCGGTTTTCTTGTCACTAGTCACTCTCCTGTTCATTAACTGCTAAAATGCACCAAAAAATATGGACTTAAAAAAGAAGCGCAGTATTTTGCAGTTCATTTTCATTATAAAAAGCCACTTTACTTAAAGTACAGTAAAATTAGATTTGAAGATTTGCTTAGCTTATGGGCTCATTTAAAAAAAAATGTTTTTTTAAACATTCGACCACATTGGTCTTACATTTTTTTGGTCATTTCCAGGAACAAACCGAGCAAACCTTCCACCAGAGCCAGTAAACAGAGCGGCAAAGACGAAACTGCAGCCGCCGCTCGGTGAGTCCGTGCTCAAATCTCTTTAACCAAAGCAGCCTTAACCCCATCATTTTTGTCTCTCAGCGGCCCCCGTGGTACCAAATCGGCCCGCAAACCGGAGGCAAGCCCCAGTGCCGGGCGATCGCGAGGAGGTCCCAAGTCGGACGAGCCCCCGGCCAAAAGAGGAAAGCGCTGATGAACCTTTGGATTTGGGGTTACTTTGTGTTATAAACACATTTTTTTACACTCTATCATTCCTTTTTAAATAGTCACAAGTAGATACATGGGCTGCTACTTCCTTTTTATTGTGAAATATTCATTCCGTGAATGATAAAGCCAGTTTACCTTTTATATGCTCGCATTGTCTTCACCATTATTTCTTATGATATAAAAGGGTACTCTCGATTGTGTTCAACTCATTTATTTTTAAAGCCCTTAATCACATTAAATGTCAAAGAATTACACAGGCCACTATTATTAGAAGATCACCTGATTTGAATCCTGGATTCGGGCAAGGAAAAAAGCAAAATCTCCAGCCTGAGGAAAATAGGAAATATTGAGAAGGGGCCACACAAGAGGTAATGTTGTTTTATTTTGAAAAGCAAAATTGTACATTGTAAAATATGTGGCTGTGCTTTTGCAGAATGTCCTTATGAATGAAGTTGCCTCTAATTCGACAAGCATCAGTGGAGAATGGTACCCTTAGAATTAGACTTTTCCTAACTGTCATTGACTTGAGTTGATTATCATACGGCCACTAGAGGGCAGCATGTATACATTAATATGCATAAGTTTCCACTGAAAGCCCCACTACATTGAAATACGTTGACCTGATATTGATACCAGATATCGGTTCTCATTAAAACAATCGTTTAAAATAGTAGTTTTTCCTTGTTCTTTTTCTTTTTAGAAAAAGTAAAGAAAAATATTAGTCTTTATAAACATTTCCCTCCATTGATATAATAATAACAATAATAATAATAATTTCCTTGTATTGTCATTCTGTGTAACAATGTACACAGAACGAAATGTCGATTGCACCTGACCCGTTGTAGCGAGCCGATGCAGCCGCAGCCAACAGAGGGCGCCGCCGACCACTTTTTAAGTCTTAGGAATGACTCGGCCGGGGCGCGAACCACCGACCTCCCAGTCTCAAAGCGGGCGATATGACTCGTAATTAAAGAAACTGAGTTTAATAGTTTACCATTAGTGTTATAAACCCATCCATCCACCATTATCTGCACCGCTTATCCTCAGTAGGGTCGCGGGAATGCTGGAGCCCATCCCAGTTATCTTCGGGCAGTGGGCAGGGGACACCCTGATCTGGTTGAACATGCATGTTTTTGGAACGTGGGAAGAAACCGGAGTGCCTAGAGGAAACCCACGCAAGCACGGGGAGAACATGCAAACTCCACACAAGAGGTTCGATCTCATGACCTCAGAACTGTGCCACACACGCGCTAACCACTGCGCCTTCGTGCTTCCCCCATTAGTGTTATATGATTACTAATTTCTAGGCCTAAGTCCTTAAAACACATTTTTATGAACAAGTACATGCGTTTTAGCTTTTTTCTTAATCAATAGTGTTTTATTTAAATGAATGAAGTATTTTTTTACCTCTTGGGTTTGCTATGTAATACACACTGGGGCTTTAAAATTATAATCCTACTATCGTGAGAAAAATGTTATAACATCGTAACTACACGGTAATAACATGTTATTTTAGCGATGTATGATATTAAGGATCAACTATTTTTCAGTTAAATTCTGGGCTGTGAGACGGTGGGTTATTAAAATAAAGGATGGAGAGATGAGAAGTTCCTTCAAAGGTATTATTCCCAGAATATTCTGGACACAAATGAGTTACAAACAATGGCTGGAGCAGATCACAAGTGCAAATAGAAAAGTGGCTGACAATCACTTTTATACTGAAAGGGTGGTCAAGCAGCTGACACGAAACGTCGGGAATTTATCCACTTTAAAACGAGCCTCTGCCTAAACTTGTTCTATCTTGTATGGTATAATAATGCTCAAAGCCACATCTGGCTACGAAACACAGCGGACACTGAAAGCAAAAAACGTTTTATAACCGATAGAAAATCATGACACATTTCAATATTACAGTATCAAACTGCTAGCCTTTGTGCTAATCTGTAACAAAAAAGTAGCTTTCAAATTAAAATGTTTGGTTACTCCTGCTTCAATCTTAACACATTTTGGGGGGTCATCACAAGATTTTTTTTTTTTTTTTTTTTGGTTTGAACAAATTTATTGACACTAAAAACAGAAAACAATCATGACAATCTCAACAGCAATTAAGCACATTCACAATATTATATTCCAATATTACGTTTTTAACAGCAAACACAAAGTGAGGTTTGAACAAACCTTCTCGAAAATCAAACATATTCACAATTTCACAAGAATGTAGACGTTTTTATAACCCTTTTATGTGAAATGTGTAGTTTTTGCAGCCCTTTGTGACTTTTTGTGATTAAGGGCTGTACACATGGGTAAGGGTGAGTGATACTGGGAATTTTTAGTATTGATCTGATTCAAGTAAATTTAGAGTATTAATGATCCGATACCAATACTTTTGCTTGGCAATGTCATTATCATTGAATATTCTTACCCCTCCCCCCTTGAGTTAGTTTATAATTATGATAAACAGAGTACAAAGATTCTATTTTTTGTTGGAAAAAACTTCAATGCTAAATTTAGCAATTGAAAATTATATTCAGATTCAGATCTACTTTATTGTCATTCTAGTACACGTGTATACAGAACGAAAGGTCGATCCATCTGACCCGCACAGTTTCCTTGAATGTACAGATATAAATAAAATGTTGTATTGAGTTGGAGTATTGAGTACTAATAATATACTAAATAATTATGGCTATGTATAGTATTTTACAGTAGTGCAAAGAGTGCAAGAGGAGCAGCTCACCAGATGTGCAAAATGGGCAGTCAGGTAAACAAGTCAGGTAAACAGTAATAATAATAATAATAATAATTTCCTTTGTATTGTCATTCTTTGTAACAATGTACACAGAACGAAATGTCGATACACCTGACCCGTTGTAGCGAGTCGATGCAGCCGCAGCCAGAGGGCGCCGCCATTATACCAATTAGGTATGTCTCGGTCGAGGCGCGAACCAGCGACCTCCCAGTCTCAAAGCGGGCACACTACCATCTAGGCTACTGAGCTAGTAACAATAACACTGTAGTACAATAGTGCAGGGGAGAACAGATGTGCAAGGAGTGGTATACAATATACAAATATTTCTATTACTATTTCAAAACAAGCGTCAAAAGAGTCAAAATCCCGCCCCCCTCAATATGGCATCAATGTAACGATAATACAAATACTGTATAACAATGTCTACCAGACATAAAATACAATATTTTTCTACTAAATTCAGTCGTGCAAATATAGTGTAAACACAATTGAAACACATTTTAAAGTCTTAATGTATTATGTAACAATATTTTTACAGTTATTGTTAAAATGCGAAGACAGTATCAATCCCCAGACATTAGTATCGATCTGATCCAAGTACTTGCTCAGTATCGATGCTCTTGATATACATTTATTTTTCCTCCTTTTACTTTCTTGGCCAGTTAAGGAAAAAAAAAAAAAATAAGTGGGCCTCTGGAAGTACCAGCTCCCTCGCCCCTGATCCTCTCATATTAGGACGAGTGTAAAACCCCAAAACAATTTTGAGTAGCGTGATGTGTATTGAGTTGTGGTGGAGGGCTTCTCCATTTCGTGGTAAATATCCTCTATGATAGAGGTTGTCAAGGGAAAAACTATATTACAAATGTAGCGTTTACCAAATTGTTCGGATTAGTTATCTGATTCCATTAACCAAACACAAACTTTATTCTCCTAACAATGCATGCTCATTTTCTTAATTTTAGGAAAACATATTGACAAGAGAGGGCAGCACGTCGGCGCTGTGGTTAGCGCGTGTGCGACACAGTTCTAAGATCTTGGGTACCTCCTGTGTGGGTTCAAATCCAGCTACCGGACTTACTGTGCGGAGTTTGTATGTTCTCCCCGTGCTTGCGTGGGTTTCCTCGGAGCACTCCGGTTTCCTTCCACATTCCAAAGACATGCATTTCAGGTGGATTGGCCGGTCCAAATTGTCCCTAGGTGTAAATGAGCAATCGAGTTGTCTGTCCCTGTGTGCCTTGCGATTGGCTGGCAACCAGTTCAGGGTGTCCCCTGCCTACTGCCCGATGATTGCTGGGATGGGCTCCAGCACCCCCGCGACCCTACTGAGGATAAGCGGTGCAGCTAATGAGATATGAGATGAGATATTGACAAGAGACATGCTTTTTCCACACGGAGGCAGATTTATTTTCTCAAATTATTTATTATGTGGATTCCATCAAATTTTGCCGAATTATTGTCGAATTAGTCTAATTAGTCTTGTCGAGCCTCCCATCTTTTCGTCTCTGCTCCCGTCTGTCTCTCGTCTGTCTCTTTCCAACTTACGTGTTTTTGACACGTTGGGGCATCGGTCACCCCCATGGGGCGTACTGACTTCTCCCATGGGCGTGCTGACTCCTCCTCCCATGGGCGCGCCGCCGCCGCCTCCTCGCCGAAAGACGCTGCCATGTCTAAAGGACTCACAACAAGAAAGCTTATCAGCTCAAACCAATGCCCAGCGTTTATCAAAACAAGGCCTAATTCCCTCGTCAGCGCCCCGCTATCAAAATTCCCCAGCCAAAACACTACACTTCCAACGGTGTGACCTATCCTTGACCTTCAACCTCCTGTGAAAAATCCCCACTGCATTCAACAAATGTAATTTGTATTATATTAAATCCCTTATAGTCAAATAAATAAAATACAAAATCCTTCAGGGTGTCAAACTCCTTTTCAACGTAAAAGGCCAGATGTAACTTAATAGTATCACAAAATGTAATTGGTATGTAAAATAATTGCAGTTACATTGAAAAAAAATCACTACACCCATGTAGTAAAACATGTTATAAATGAGATACAGTGAAACCTTTACATAAGAGCTACGAGAAATTCGAAATAGGAGACCGGGGCCTTGAAATAATTTTTTCAGTTACAGGTGAGGTGGGCAGCTGCCCGGGGCGCCATTTAAACCATGACCCATAGGGGGCAGCACGAGAACCTCCGAATATAATTGAAAAAAAGAATAATAAACGTGTGCTGCAAACCGGTTTTATATTATGTAACTTCTTGTCGAACGGGCGCCCCTTCTTTGCAATTTCGACCCCCCCCCCTACTTACTATATGAGATTAGGGAAGGGGGGGGCAGCGTGAGGGACAGTTTACCTCGGACTGGGTCTCCCAAAATCAACGGGGGAGGCAGGATTCACTGTAATCTCATCTCATTAGCTGCACCGCTTATCCTCAGTAGGGTCACGGGGGTGCTGAAGCCCATCCCAGCAATCATCGGGCAGTGGGCAGGGGACACCCTGAACTGGTTGCCAGCCAATCGCAGGGCACACAGGGACAGACAACTCGCTCGCACATTCACACCTAGGGACAATTTGGACCGGCCAATCCATCTGAAATGCATGTCTTTGGAATGTGGGAGGAAACCGGAGTGCCCGGAGGAAACCCACGCAAACACGGGGAGAACATACAAACTCCGTGTTGATATAGAGCAGGGGTGTCCAACTCATTTTGAACAATTTGAACGATAGAACAAACATTCTGTCGGGGGCCGGACTAGTGTATTAAAGAGAAAGAAAAAGAGAGATAAAGAAATAAGAGAAAGAGGGAGGGAAAAGGAGAGAGGGCGGGACAAAGAAAGAAAAAGAGAGAGAGGGAGAGAGCGTGAGAAACAAAAGATAAAAAGTCGTGAGAGAGGGGGAAACGAAAGGGAGAGGAAGAAAGAAATCCAAAGAGAAATAGAAAGACGGAAGGAGAGAAAAGCGAAAAGAAAGCGCGAAGGGTAGGAAGAGACAAAGAGAAAAGAGAGACAAGGAAAAAAGCAAGTTAGAGCAAAAGAAGTTAAAAAGACACAGAGAGAAAAAGAGACAAAGAGCAACAAAGGAAGAGAAAAAGAGAGGCACAGAGAGTAAAAGAGACAGAGAGTGGGAGAAAAGGGGTGGAAAAGAAAGAGAGAGAGAGAGAAAAATAAATACAAGTACAGTATCTTTGTGAGAGGAACCTGGCTTTGGCAACATCAAGTGGACATATTTCAACCTGCAGCTCGTTTTTCTCTTGCGCTTCTCTGGCCGGATTCAATCCCTGAGCGGGCCTGATCTGGCCCGCGGGCCGCCTCCTTGACACCTGTGATATAGAGTATTTAGATAGTGCTATGGAAAAGACACACTGTAATAAAAATAAAGTAATATGCAAATGTGGGGGTGGGGTTTAATGTGGGCTTTTACTACCCCGGGTTGAGTTAAAGAGCCTCATGGCATGAGAAAGAAATGATCCCCTCGCGAATTATTCATAAATTGGAAAATACTGGCAAACTTCCGCTCACTTTTCTAAATTCTGTGATAAAATATGCGATACAGAATCGATGATGAGGTCACTCGGGTGAATCGGTTTAACTCTGACCGTCGTGAGTGATTGTTGGGGGATGTTTACTTCGGAGACGAGTGGAAAATAAACGGAAAGAAAACGTGCCAAGGCCTCTGATGCCCGATTTGGAAAAAAAACAGAAAAGGAAGATGAGGAACGGGCAAAGGATAAAGGTATAGAACTATTTTTTTTTTTATGATAACGTATTTCGGCATCCATGTTACGAATGAAAGGTTAACGTTAATTTTGGCGTATAAGCTTGTTTGCCTTCTTGCTACTGTGCTTGTTTCTTTCGTGTGTTTTAAAATTTGTGTGATTTGTTGGACAAGAATATAAGTTATTTTTTTTAAACATTTTTTTTCTTCACATTTTGAGTTTTAGTTTATCTCTTTTTTTCATTTTACAACTATATTTTCTTGAGTTCATTTTCCAATATGTGTGATTCGCTGTATAAGAATATAAGTCTTTTTCATTATTTCATGTTGTTTTCTTGTCGTTTTTATGTATGTAGTGTGTTTGTATTTAATATTTAAGCATTTTTGGATTAATATTTGTTTTTATGTATATTGTGTATTTAATATTAAAGCATTTTTGATATATGTTTGTTGTTTTTATGTATATCGTGTATTTGTATTTACTACTTAAACATTTTTGATAAATATTTGCTATTTTTATGTATATGGTGTATCTATAGTTATTATTTAAGCATTTTTTTATAAATATCTGTTGTTTTTATGTATATAATGTATTTATATTTAATATTTTAGCTTTTTTGAGAAATATTTGTCGTTTTTATGTATATAGTGTATTTGTATTTATTGTTTAAGCATTTTTTCGATAAATATTTGTTGATTTTATGTATATAGTGCATCTATATTTAATATTTATGCTTTTTTGATAAATATTTGTTGTTTTTATGTATATAGTGTATTTGTATTTATTACGTAAGCATTTTTTCATAAATATTTGCCATTTTTATGTATATAGTGTATTTATATTTATTATTTAAGCATTTTTTTCGATAAATATTTGTCGTTTTTATGTTTATAGTGTATTTATTACTTGAGCATTTTTTGATATATATTTTTTGTTTTATGTATATGGTGTTATTTGTATTTATTATTTAAGCTTTTTTGATAAATATTTGCCATTTTTAGGTACATAGTGTATTTATATTTTTTATTTAAGTATTTGTGCAACTGACAAACATATATCCCTCTTCTTTTTGTGTTAATTATATGTCTGCAATTTTTGGGTGGGGAAGGGGAACCAGTGTTTCAAGGGGGTCTTGCCCAGGAAGTATTTTAGTGTAGAACTGCCACTGTATTTCATTACCATCTTATTTAACTTCTGACTGTATTTTTATGTTCGATTACCGTCTAAATGTGTTTTTACTGATCAAGGAGATGTGTGATATAGTTATTTAGGGTTATTTTCGATGCTGTCGTGTCTGGCGCGGTTGCCATGGCGTCCAGTTGGCCCTGCCCATGGACACCGGCTGAGTCGCATTGACTGATTGCTTCTATGGGTACTTAAACACGCTCCTTTGAACTGTGCTTTGCTGGAGCGTTTGTTATACTTGTTTAAGCTTTGTCAAACTTTGGGTAAACCTGTGAGATTCCTGCAAGTTCTGTTTAATTCTGAGAAGTGCCTAGTTCTGTAATTTTGCCTGCGTTTGATCCTGCTTTGTTTTTAGTCTGGTCCGTTTGTTTTTGGAGAACTTTGCTTTCTCCAATAAAGTCAGATTCAGATTCAGATTCAGATCTACTTTATTGTCATTCTAGTACACGTGTATACAGAACGAAATGTCGATGCATCTGACCCCCACAGTTTCCTTGAATGTACAGATATAAGTGTGAGTACGTCTACGCGAATGAGTCCTTAAATCCTGTTTCCCGCTCCGCTTCGTGACAGATGCTTTAGGTAGGCCAGGAACGAATTAATTGGTTTTCAGTTATTTCGTATAGGGAATATTCGTTCGAGATAAGAGCAATTCTTAATAGAAGCAGTATGCGGGAACAAATTCATCTTGTAAGTCTTCTTTTACTAGCATTTATTTGGAAATGTAGTTTTTGGTCTTTTGTTTTTAGACGCTCGGGCATTTGACGCTCTCGCACGGGCCACATTTGGCCCACGGGCCACGAGTTGGACACATGTTCTCTACGGGAAACCAGAAAATAACGTTTCCCATCAGACTTTAAAGACCGCTTCCCTTCCCTTTTCTGCCACTTTCTAACCTTGAGCTTGATCGAGTGTGCCATCCAGATGGGGGTGTTTGCCGAAAACGTCTTTTTAGGGTGAGGGGTACCCCATTTATTGCAAATGAGCCATGTCAATGTCTAAAAAGTCTAAAAGGCCCCCCCTGCCACACCCCATCAGCCCCTCTACTGCAGCTGAACTCAATTTTGGCAAGGATTTGTTTGAAATGGAGTGATCCTATGCAAAAATATAAGGATTAACAAGGGCGTTGCCATGGCAATGCCAGAGCCCATTTCTTATCAAAACATGAGATTTTATATCACAAGTTGAGGCAGTTTGAGAAGGAAAAAAGTGGGGTTGAGGGGCTTTAGGTTTAATGTGTCGTTTGAGATGATTTCCTCACGATATATGTTATTATTATGGGATATCATGTCTTGCAGGGAGAGAGGAGAAAAAAAAGAAGCCACCACTAAAAACAGTTTCCCGGCAGAGTCATTAAGTGCAAACATATCTTCTTTCAAACACGCTTTTTTTTTAAATGACGGGTTTTATTTTGACCAGCAGAGGGAGCTCTTTCATCAACAGCGGTGTGATTTCAGCATAGTTTGGTGCGGTCACAAATTTCAAGCAATGGATTTCTGATTGTTAAGTATGTTTTTTTTTACTCTGAAAAGTTGTTTTTTGCCTTTTGTATGAATAATTTGTCTTAATTAAATGTATTTTGTATTCCACCGAAGATATGAAATATATTTAAAGTTCCAGAAAGGTTTGTGACTTGCTTGCTTTGCTATTACTATAAGATAGATGGATAGATAGATCTAGAAATTGATAGATAGATAGATCTAGAAATTGATAGATGGATAGATATAATAATTGATGGATGGATGGATCTAGAAATGAATAAATAGATCTAGAAACTGATGGATAAATAGATAAAAAAAAATCTAGAAATGAAGAGATGGATAGACCTACAAACTGATAGATAGATAGATCTAGAAACTGATAAACGGATGGATGGATCTAGAAATTAATAGATAGATCGATCTAGAAATTAATAGATAGATCTATAAATTAATGGATGGATCAATCTAGAAATTAATAGATGGATCGATCTAGAAAATAATAGATGGATAGATCTAAAGATAGATATATACATCTAGAAAATGATGGAGAGATGGATCTAGAAATTGATAGATGGATCTACAAATGAATAAACAGATCGAGAAACTGATAGATAAATAGATAGATAAATCTAGAAATGAATAGATTGATAGATCTAGAAACTGATAGATGGATATATCTAGAAATGAATAGATAGATCCTTAAATTAATCGATGGATAGATCTAGAAATTAATAGATGGATTGATCTAGAAATTATTAGATAGATGGATTGATCTAGAAAATTATAGATGGGTAGATCTAGAAATTGGTAGATCTAGAAATAGATGGATAGATCTAGAAATGAATAGATATATAGATCTAGAAACTGGTAGATAGATAGATCCAGAAATTAATGGATAGATCGATCTAGAAACTGATAACTAGATGGATAGATACTTTAATCATCCCCGTCAGGAAATTCACATTTTCAGCAGTATCCTCACGTTAAAAATAAAATAAGAGATATAGAATACAAAATGGCTCAATACAACATCTAGAATAAAAAATATTTAAATAATGAAAAAAAATAGACACTGTCATAAAAATCAAGCAAATTACGCAAATGTGAGATTAGGGTTTGATGTATAATATTAATGTTTTAATTCTAATTTATATTACAATTTTAATCCCAGGAAACATCTTATTGGACTACAACATTCATGTCGATAGAGGCCACAACATATTTATTGCATGTGGAAAATAAACAATCAATAATTCGACGTTTTAGATAAAACTATTTAAAGTACGGAGGAGAAAAATGGGGAAACATCCCCCTGGAAATTGTGAAATCTATCCCGTGATCAAAACAATGGGATTGTCTTAAATAGACTAACAAATGTTTGTTGTAATAAACAGAAGAAGCACCCACTTATTTTGGGGAGGGGTCTCTTATACGCTTTTGGCGTCAACATGTCACCCCTTTTTTCCGTGTTTTGTGATTTATTCATTCTATAATGTAATTTTTGTTGCAAAATATTTAAAAAATAAAGAAATGCAACTCTAAACTATTCAAGCAGACTGTAAATATTCTCAAATCGATTTTCCTTTTTGAAACGACGTCCCTTTGAATGTTTTTAAACATTTTAAAACAATAAAACCGAGACGCAATTTAAAATAGATATCGAAAAAAGGACCAATACTTTATAAAACAAATACTTTATAAAATATATTCGTATGGTATAAAAATCAATAAAATACATCTACATATTGTACCATTTAACACAAGAAGTTCTGAAATAGGATTAATAGCCACAATCCCACTCTATCAATGGACGCTCTTATATATAACGTTTCAACTGCAATTTAAAATCCAATTTTAATTCAGAACAAATTATTAAACGGTGCTAAAAAATAAAAGAGTGTAACGGAATACAACCGATTTTTTTTCGATAGTTTTAAAATCTTTGGATTCATTTGCTATTCAAACCCATCACTTCAATTCAACACATTAAAAGTGAACACACCTCACATCATGTTATTTAAAATGTTTTACTTTTTTTTTAACATATTCGTTTATTTTTTTTTGAAAACGATATTTTTTATGCAAATGCCGTTGCGTCAATAACGGGATTTCAGCGCAAATTTATGGATATATTTTGACATTTTTCAACATACTTCGTTTATTAACGAATAAAAAATGACTTATATCACCCTTTTGAAATTGTTTTCCCTTGCATGGATTTATTACCCAATGATTGAAATTGTACACGTAACATTCCAGTTAAAGCAAATAAAATTTAAAAAAAATACTGCATAAAACGGGGCAATTTCAACACAAGTAATAAAATAAATATATTTTGTGTGTGTGTCAAATAATAATAAAATAAAAAAATCCCATTTCCTGTTTTGAAAGAACATATTTTTTATTATTCCCCCCCAAAACGCGACTTATACTTCAGGTGTGACTCATATATTTTTCCCTTTTTAATTACGCTTTTTCTGGCTGGTTTGACTTGTACTTTAGAGCGACTTATAGTCCGGAAAATACGGTAAAATGTTCATCATGTGAGCTCATATAAAAATGATAGAAAGTAGATAAAAGCTCAGGACCATCGCGACCATGATACAGATATTAAAGGGAAAAGCGATATCATAACATTGCAATATTTTATCAATTATTGTCACCGGCTGTTTTGTAAAAATTAGAATAATCTATGGAGTGCATTAATACGCCAGTTTTTATTTGATTTGATTTTTTTGTCATGCACTTAATGTTGTCCTGCAGTAGTAATAAGTTACTGCTTTATGCTTCGTGTTTGATTGGTTTAAAATTGTGATTATTGTTATACTAGCGGTTTACAAGTGAACCTTTTAGTCCGGTGTTTTAGAACAAGAATATTAAAAGATATCCCATAACCTTTTTCAAGATAAGGGCTTCTTTTTGTCCCTAACTAGCGCTAAGTTCCATATGCGCTTCTAAAATAACAACTTATCATGTTATTACTATGTTGTTACTATGTTATTACCGGTTAAACATTAGAAGTAGCGTTAAAAAACGAAAAAAATACTAGAAAATCACAATGACCCGGCACTGCCCGGCAATTTTTAGAACAGACCCGTGGGCAGGTGAGCTGTCTTTGGGGTGCAACCCGGTGCCCACGGGCACCACGTTGGAGACCCTTCCTGTAGGGACGGATCAATATTAAAATTTTGTGTATTCCAAATTTAATCACAATTTTTATCTGCATAACTTTTTGTTTATTGGTTGTGTGGAATTGTTTACCTTTAGGAGTGTGGAATAATAATAATAATGACAAGAAGAAGAAGAATGATAATAATGGGTAGGTAAAACCACTTCCGGAAAGCGTCACGCTGCAGGTTTTTAGACTCATCTAGATTTTGCTACACAGATATTGATTACATTGAATTTTACTCATAAGTTTCTTATTCATTTACGAAAATAATCAAAATATATTAGCCAAAAGGCTACAACTGTATGTACAGTAGCAGGATGTCACATGCTAAAAAGCCTTCTCATGGAGGCCAAACTCATAAATTATTGGAATAATAACTGTGCCTCAACTGGAGGGGTTGGAGGCCTTTTTGGAGGCTCTCTATGAAATGATAGATCAGGGATGTATTATTTGATTACAAAACTCTCATTAAGGTTTCGTTTCCTTTGATATTTGTTTCGTTCACTAAGATTTAATATTTTTTAGTGTATTAAGTTTAAAAAAAATCAAATCAAATCAAAAATCAAAATTTGAATTAATTTCCACTACAGTTTATTTAACTCAGGGAAACTCATGCAAACTGGAAAGTGACTAAAATAGCACATGAATACTAGATTTTATATATGTTTATTATGGAAATTAGCTAAAGCTTTGCCGTATTGACTTAAACAATGTGTGCATGACTCTTATTTGAGGTAAAATGACATCCATATGAATTTCCTCAATGTTCTCTGGTTGATTAATAGTAGTTAGGCGAATACAGCTAAAGCGGGTGCTTTGCGAGTGACACCTGGCTTTGGTGCCATCTGGTGGACATATTTAACTTGAAAGTCATTGTTTGACATTATATCGCTTATTTTTCTCTTGTGCTTCTCTCACAGGCCACAAAATGATGTTGCGAGTTAGCCGGATGTGCTAAGTCCCTTGTTTTTTTGCTGGGGTTGCATTCTAAAAGCGCCCTGCTGCTATATTACACGAATGTTTTGATTCAGGACATGATTACATGATACTTTGTTGCCATCGTGTGGACGTTATGGAAAAATGCACATACCGTCCGGTTCTGTCCTATAGAAATATAATATGTCTGTTCACCATTAAACATTTTTTAAATGCGCTAGGGAGCCACTAGGGAGCGCCAATTACATGCATGTGGCTCCGGAGCGAGTTTAGCGGGTGGAGAGGTCCAAGTTTTTTGGTGATAGAAAGCACCTCCCCCTGTTTGGCCAATCCGAATGCATAATACAATGCAAGCTAAAAAATCCGCGAGATAGCCAAATTGCGATAATTAACCGTGATACAAGAAAAGATTACTGTATGGTGATTTTCTGTTGAATTGCTGTCGAAAAGTAGTAGATAACAGTGTTGAATGTTAGTCTCCAATGTAAGGCCTGCGGGCACCAGGATGTCCCATAGGGGCAGCTGACGTGCCCGTGGATTTGTTCTGAAAATAGCTCACCAGTGCTGGGTCATTGTGATTATCCAGTGATGGTTGTTTTTTAGTGGTTGAGTGAGTCTATTTAACCCCAATTCCAATACTAAACATTGTAATAACACAGTAAAAACATAGTAATAATATAATAAGTTGCTAAGTGCACTCTGCCAGGCCCTTTATCAGCAATATTTGAACTTGGACAGAGGATCGCAACCACTTTAGTACAGCTCATTTTGCGTGGAATGGAAAATAGAGCCACCACACATGACACAAGTATGCACTCTCTGCCACCATTCTCAGCAACAAATGACTGGGGATAATAGATAACAGCCCCAAATGTGCATTTTCTTTAAGGTGAGCCATAACAGCCCGTCTCCCGATAAAAATGTAATGGATCCCGGCAGCATGATTGCTGTTCATTTTAAGCAGGAATACATCAATGGCAAAATAAAGAGCTGGCAGGGCTGATAAAAGTGTGATCCGCTAGTTTTTCCCGCCCAGCCATATGTGACCGGGATAATAGACCATGGCATGGGATCAAGAGGTCGCAGGTTCGATTCCCGGCTCCTCCGTGTTGTATCCCGAAGTGTCCTTGGGCAAGACACTTAATCCCAAATGCCCCCAATAAGCAGGTCGGCGCCTTGCATGGATACATGGCCGCTATTGGTGTGTGAGTGTGTGTGTGAATGGGTAAGTGTGAAGCACATTGTAAAGCGCTTTGGGAGGTCTTCATTGACTTGAAAAGCGCTATATAATTGCGGACCATTTACCATTTATTATACAAATACTTGGAAAAATGGCTGACTTTTGTGCTAATAGGGCGGCAGTAGTTCAGGGGGTAGAGCGCTCGTCTTGGGATCAAGGGATCCCAGTTCGAATCCCGGCTCGTCCGTGTTACATGTCGAAGTGTCCTTGGGTAAGACACTGAACCCCTAATACCCCCAATAAGCAGGTTAGCGCCTTACATGACTGCAGGGCTGCTATTGGGAAATGTGGAGCAAATTGTAAAGCGCTTTGGGAAGTCATTGACTTGAAAAGCGCTATATAAATGCAGATCATTTCATTTAATAGGTAACAAAATATAGCTCTCAGCTTGAAAAGGGTTCGAGATTCCTGGTTTAATCGATAAAATCAATGAGTTGGGTTTAAATTAGTTTGTAAAATAAGACTTTAAAGGCAAGAAACGTCCGTCAAAACAAATAACTTGTGCTAAACGAGTCGAATTTGTTAAATTCATGTTTTTTAGGTGGATGCAACAAACTGCTTTCCCTGGTTGTAGTTATTTTATTTTAATAAACGCACTTTGAACCCAACTGCTTCAAAAACTCTAAATGAATCGAATCTCCTGATTGGTTCGAGTACTCTGAACGCAACGTGACGTCCATCACAATCACCAACCCGGAAAAGCGGTTTCTTCCCCTCTGGACCAATGAGAAGGCGTTTCTGCGAGCCTGTCAGTCACAGGTAAGGGCAAAAAAAAGGGAAAAAAAGTGGTGTGAAAAAGGGCCGGAGCTCCGAGAAAACTGCCGCTGATGCCTCAGCTATGCGGACGGACAGCATCGCCCCTGCGGACTTAGCAGCCACTCGTTCCCGCGCGGGTGCGAGCGACGACGCGGCACTCCAGCGGGGACTTCACCCCTAGGATGATCTAAACCCGTTTTTTCGTTTTCCTCCCACTTTTTCTTTCAGTCAAACTTTCCCCCCATCATGGCCGTCCGCGGCAACGCATTCATGCCGTTCTCCATCCAAGCCATCCTGAACAAAAAGGACGAAGGATGTCGGCATTTGCCCGATTTGGACGTGTGCTTCTCCAAGACCGCTTGCTGGAACATTTTCGGGGACGTGCGCGCAGCCTCCGCGCCCGATAAGGCGCATTACGAGTCGGACTCCGGACTCAGCGAGGACAACGACGCCAAGGCGTCCCGGGGCCTCCCGACGGAGAAGGACGCCGGGACCGCGTCTGATGTCCCGGAGGAGAGTCCCCACGAGGAGACGGATCACGAATCCGCGGCCGTGGATCACGTCAAGAGTGACAGTGAGATGAATACCGTCGTGGGTAAGAACGATTTCAAAGGGCATTTTTTTTTATCCTTCAATAATAATCAGGGTTGGGTAGGGTTACTTTAACTGGATTACTTTCAATTACTTTTGGATTTCTCCTATACAAAATATGCCAATAAAAGACAAAAGAAACTAAATATGAATAGAATTATGACTCACAACACGTGATAAGCTTTCTCTCCTGGCTTTGATCTCTTAGATCTCCGGCAAAACTAACATAAAATGCGACAGAAACAAAATGAAAATAAATCCAAACGGCTTGCCAACATCATTTTTGCCGTTGCATGTATTCCGTTACTCCCCAAGCCTGCACAAAATTGAGTCATTTTATTGGTACTTAGTTTCTTTTGTCTTTTATTAGCATATTTGGTATTGGAGTAATCCAAAAGTAATTGAAAGTAATCCAGTTAAAGTAACCCTACTCAACCCTTATAATAATTACAACCCCTCTTATCGAGAGATTTTACAAAAACAACGCGGCCCCTATTTACTCACAGCGAGAAAGGACGCTTCTCACACTTTAAAAGCTCTTTTTGACGTTTTAGGTACAATCATTTCATATCTGTCTAATTACCAGGGTTGGGTAGGGTTACTTTAACTTGATTACTTTCAATTACTTTTGGATTACTCCAATACCAAATATGCTAATAAAAGACAAAATAAACTAAATATGACGAAAATTACTGAACTTTGTGCAGGCTTGGGGAGTAACGGAATACATGAAACGGCAAAAATGATGTCGGCAAGCTGTTTGGATTGATTTTCATTTTGTTTCTGTCGCATTTTATGTTAGTTTTGCCGAAAATCAAAGAGATCAAAGCCAGGAGAGAACGCTTAACACGTGTTGTGAGTCATAATTTCATTCAAATTTAGTTTCTTTTGTCTTTTATTAGCATATTTGGTATTGGAGTAATCCAAAAGTAATTGAAAGTAATCCAGTTAAAGTAACCCTATCCAACCCTGCTAATTTCAACCCCTCTTTTTTGACATGTACAAAAACAACGCGGCCCCTATTTACTCACAGCGAGAAACAACGCTTCTTACACTTGCTCCTTAATTCTCTTTTCTTCCTTCCCTTCCATTATCTCTTTGGATTTACGAGAAAATATTTATTTGTCTCTGTTTTTTAACATTTTATCATTGTTAAAGAGTAAAAAGGAGAAAGATTAGTACATTTAAAAAAAGACTTAACTTTTTAATAAGCAAAAATCACTGGCCTATAATAAACTACTTAAAACAGTCCTAATTCGAGAAATGTGTATATATTTTACGTAACATAAGCCTCACCTGGGGGGGGGGGGGTCTGGGATAATTTTCCGCCATTTTGGTGGTAGTCAAATAACACAGCTTTTAAGCAGCAATTCTAGCAACTTTTATATTATCACTATGTTTTTGCTACGTTATTACCACGTTTATTAGTGGAAGTGGGGTTAAATAGACTCAGTCAACCACTAAAAAAAAACAACACTGGAAAATCACAATGACCCAGCAATGCTGAGCTATTTTCAGAACAAATCCACGGGCACTTCAGCTGCCTTTATGGGACACCCTAATGCCCGCGGGCACTACCTTGGAGGCCCCTGAATCCAACTGACATTCAACACTGTTATTTACTACTTTTCGACAGCTTTTAAACAGCAATTTTACAGAAAACCATTATCCAATAATCCTTTGCTGTATCACGGTTAATTATCGCAACTTGGCTATCTCGCGGGTTTTTAGCGTGCATTGTATTTTGCTTTCTGATTGGCTATACAGGGGGAGGTGCTTTCTATCGCCAAAAAAATGGACCTCTCCACCTGCTAAACTCTCAGCTTGAAAAAGGTTGGAGATCCCGAGTTTAATAGATACAATCAATGAGTTCGGTTTAAATTAGTTTGTAAAATAAGATTTTAAAGCTAATAACTTGTGCTAAATAAATTAGTTAAATACTTGTTTTTTTAGGTGGATGCAACAAACTGTTTTCCCTGGTTGTATTTATTTTATTTTAATAAACCCAATTTAAACCCAAACGCTTCCAAAACTCTGAATTATTCAGATACCTGTTGTAAAAATATACACATTATAAAATAAAATAGAAAAATAAATAAACATGCAAATTATTCTCCCAAATGAAAAGGCTTATAGATGATTTAGAAACAAATACGTTATTTTAATCAGCAAAACAAACAACAAAAACAACTCTTTCAGCATATGATTTAGTTGTTTCCCCGTTTGTAGTAAATTCTCGAGTTATTTAGTATGTTTTAATTGTTTTTCCTCGATTAAAAATTGTTAAACGGCGTACGCAACTTGAAACGACCAAAAAACGTACACAGTACGAAATGGAGTATATATATATTCACAGGTATGTTATTTATTTTCTTGTCGGAGAAAATAGGGCGAGACATTCAAATGATAAATCAAAATGAAATGACTTAACGCGCGTTTACACGCGTCAAATTTGACTTACGACTGACACGTTTTATGTTCTGTCTCTAAGGACTCTATTATATATGGATATTTTTACAAAACGTGCATGTGCGTTAAAATAAAAAGGCGTGGAAATGTCGGGTATAGGATTTGAAGTACGCATCAACACAACGTGTAATTTAGTTACGAAAATGTGACTTTTTTTTCAGAATCTACGCACACACATTGCATTAAATATGTCATACATAAGTATGTTTTTTATTTCATTTAATCGAAACCCCTAACCCCAAAAACAACCCCCCCCCAAAAAACGGGGTTATTTTATTTAGAGTCATTTGACATTTTTGCAGATATGCACCAGAAACCTTGCATTAAAAATAGCAGATAGACCAAGTAACTTTTATTCGCCCCAATCACAAAAAGTATCGTATCTAATTGAGACCCCACGCCCTAAAAAAACGTTTAAATAAATATTATTCCCCAAAAAGTGGAGCGTGTGTGTATCCAGAGATGCATTTTACATATTTTCCTCCGGATTATCCACTCCAGAAACGTCGCAATAAAATGGCAAGCAGGGGTATGTTTTTTTGATAATTTAGAGACCCTCCCCCGAAAAACAAAAACGACAAAAACACATGAAAGGCCAAACGTGGAGGATGTGTATCTGGAGGACAATGAATCCATCTAAAAAGCATCGAACAGAAGTATGATTCGAATCAAATCGAGAGAAAAATAAAACAGAAGTATGCACGGCCTTGAAGCGTAAACCTTGGTGCCAAAGTATGAATGGCGCTATAGCGCGTTACTCAAGTAAAAAGACCGTTACTTCAGTATACAGTAATATCACTCAAGTTTAGGTACAAAGTAGTCATCCAAATTAATGACTTGAGTAAAAGTAAATGCAAGCTGCTCAGATCCTTCCTCGAAAAAGGTGAGGGATCCCCGAATTGCAGGTATTTTTCTCATTGAATCCTATTTTTCTCGGTTTTTTTACTCAGGAACTCTGCCATTTTCGGTATCTGTCCTATGGCATTCCACCATTCACAGTATTGTTCTCATGGTATCTCACTATTCCCACTATTCCCCTCACGTTATCTTGCTACTACCGCCATTCAACTCAACTCATTATGGACAATCCAACGGGGACATCAGAACAATACACAGTGCTGGATAAAAACACACAAAAATACATTTTCTTAAATCAATATTGTTAAAAAAAGACAATTCATAGAATTAAATTCCCAAAAGCATCTTCCCGGGTAAATTTTGCAAAAAGACAGGAAAGTTAATCCAAGATGTTATTCCCGTTTATCCAGGTTATATGTCGAAGTGTATTAGTTAGTGTGTAAAATGGAAAAGTGTGAAGCACATTGTAAAGCGCATTGGGAGGTCTACATTGACTTGAAAAGTGCTATATAAAATGCAGAGCATAGACCATGAACAAAATAAATAGTATACATCCAAAAAGAGGAGCACGTACATCTATGAGTAATCTAACATTTTTTGCGGATTATAGACATAAAAATGATGCACAAATATGTCTAACAAGCGTATTTTTATTATCTTATTGAGCACCCCCTACCCCCGTCCCTACAAAATATCATAAATTGAATAAAACTATTTGCACAAAAGTGATGCATCTATACCATAGATTCCAATGAGCAATAATCCTAGGTTTTATCTTATTTTTATCTTATTGCCTTAACTCATCTTGAGTTAATCTTTTTGATATTCGTAATATTATTTTATGCATACATATATAAAGTTTCTTAGTTTGTATTTTTACGCTGGCAATTGTGTGGACAGCAAAATTCAAATCGTGGTTCTGAACTGTGCATATGACAAGAAACGTGTTGAATCTTGAATCCCTATATTTCTTTGCGAATTATATGCACAAGAAATAATGCACACTGCAAAAGAATTGATAAAAAGAAAATAATAAAAAACACACCCAAGTTACCGAGAGATTATTCCCTAAAAGAAGAGCGCATGTTTTTAGAGAGTAATGACATTTATTTGCAGATTAAACGCCCCTAAACGTTGCATTAACAATTAAAATTAAGGGGGGATAATGGATTATTGGAAAAAAGTGGAATAATGGTATTTTTGCAGATTTTACGCACCAGAAACATTATATTAAAACTAGATATTTCCATTTAATTAAGGCTCACAGGCCCCCAAAACACACGAAAATAAAGTTATTGTTGAAAGTACTTTTATCTGCTAGACAAATTATAATTTGGGTATGTTCTTTGATTTCAATGTACAATATAGAGTATTTAATGAATAAAGGAATACATAAAGCTTTCTTCTTCGTGGTTACTGACTATTGTGGGACATTTTTGCAACCCCCACAAAAAAACGAGGTATTACGGTTTCATTTTTTCGTGATTAATTTCATTGTTAGAGTTATTAATATATATATTTCTGAATTTTTCTAAATACAATTTGTATTTACCAGTGTATATATTTTGATATTGTTTTGTCGTATTGTAGTATCAGTATTTTTGTTTCCGTTTGTTTTAAGTAGTTCCATAGTAGTATTTTTGTAGTATTTCTTTAGTTATTCTGTAGCATTTTTGTAGTATTTAAAAGGCAGTTATTTTTTTGTATTTGTTTTCTTAATATTTCTGTAGTAGTGTTTTTGGATTATAGTTTTATAGTAGTGGTATCTTTGAAGTATTTTTGTAGTACTTCATTTGTAGTTTTGTGGTATTTATAAGTAGAATTTTTGTTTTATAATATTACGGTACTAGTATTTTTGTACTGTTTCTATAGTATTTTTTTTTTTGGGTATGAAAAATATTATTATTGATGGTGTAATAGTATGTAGTCTGTACAGCTCTTTGAGACTTCTTGTGATTAAGGCCGTCACAAATAAATATGACTTGACTTGAAAAGTGGCGCATGTATGACCTAGAGAGATATATGACATTTTTTTGCAGATTATATGCACCACATATATTGCAATAAAATGGCAAAAATACGCATTTTTAGTGTAATTCATAGAGAAATACCCAAGTCAAGTCAAGTCATGTTTATTTGTATAGCCCTTAATCACAAAGAGTCTCAATGGGTTACACAGACTACAGACTATTACACCATCAATAATAACATTTTTCATACAAAAAATATAGAAATAGTACAAAAATACTAGTACCGTAATATTATAATACAAAAATACTACTTAGAAGTATCACAAAACTACTAATGAAGTACTGTACCACAAAATAAGACTATTTTTTTTTCTTTTTTAAACAAAATTAACCTTTTAATTTTTATTTTTAATAATAATTTCAAACAAAAAAATATTTTCTATTTTCCGATCTATTTTTTATTATTTAGTTACTGGGTCAAAAAAATCTCTTTGACCCCAAAATGTTTTTTTTTTGACTCAGTTTTTCAAGCTTTACCATTGGTCAAGTTGTTGCCATTTTTTTTAATACTTTATTTGTTTTTTTTGGGTAGTTTATTCCCCTCTCCATTGGAAGTGGACACCAAAGTTCCTGTGCGGATCGAAGAAGTGTTGCTCCGAAAAAAAGAGTTGATTTTAGTACTCCATTTGTAGGCCCAAGCCTTTCTGACAAAATGATTATTGCCGAAAAGTGAAGCAATACTAGAGAGTAATATTTCATTTCTTTGCAGACTCTACGCACCCTGAACGTTGCATCAAGAGGCAAAACAATGTTTTTATCACATAAGACCCCCAAACCCCTAAAAAACATATAAAAAGATTAGTGGCTAAAAGTGGAACATAAAGTAAACCCAGTACTATCAAATTTTAGGCATTGATGACAGAAAATATTTTAAAGTCCTCCAGCTTCGAAATGATTTAATGCGGTGTTGGATTGTTTTCATCCTTTATTTTAATCATATTAAATTGAAACTAAATTTAAATTATATGAAATTTAAGTATATTTAATTATATTATATTAATTCTAGGCAGCACGGCGGCGCAGTGGTTAGCGCTTGTGCGGCACAGTTCATGTCATGGGAACCTGTCGTGGGTTCAAATCCAGCTCCAGACTTCCTGTGCGGAGTTTGTATGTTCTCCCCGTGCTTGCGTGGGTTTCCTCCGGGCACTCCGGTTTTCTCCCACATTCCAAAAACATGCATTTCAGGTGGATTGGCCGGTCCAAATTGTCCCTAGGTGTGAATGAGCGAGTGAGTTGTTTGTTCCCGCGTGCCCTGCGATTGGCTGGCAACCAGTTCAGGGTGTCCCCTGCCCATTGCCCGGAGATGGCTGGGATGGGCTCCAGCCCCCCCGCGACCCTGATGAGGATAAGCGGTACGGATGATGAGATGAGATGAGATATTAATTGTATTATATTAAATACTAATATTAATATGAATTAAATATTGAGGTTAAAATTAATTTCAATTTTATTTCTGAATAATAACGGGACACTTATGCCACACATACACAAATAAACAAACGAATAAACAAAAATAAAGAGAATATTTTCCCCTTTAGTTAATAATATCTCTTATAATATTACTATTAAAATATTAATTTCACTATAAGATCGTATAGTGATTTATCTCAACCAGTAAGGAAAATTCTGACACGGACAATATTAACAATAATATAAAAAATATAATATTCAGACACATAAGTGATGTATACTTGTGTGCTTTTACGAATGTGCCAGAAATAAAGTTATAGTTCACAATCAAACCCTGTAATTAAACGAATGAAGTGTTTTTTTTTATCAAAAACAATTCTTTGTATCGCTCTATTTTATATTTTTATGAATCATCAAATAATACTTTGACGTGAGCAATTATTGTATATGTTTTTCCGCCTACGTTAAAAAGAACATTTGGTGAAACACTGAAAGGCTTAATTGTACTTATAACGTTGGGATTCGAACTATGACCACTCACTTAATCTAGTTGCCTATCAAAGTCGTTTTTTAAAATTCCAGAAATAAAAAAAAAGGTTACGCACACGCAAAAATATTCTGCATGCATTTCGTTTTATTTATCGTTATATTTTGGGGTTTTTTTGGGGGGTAATTATTATTATTTTTTTTTGGTTTAAGTTGTTAAAATAAAGTACAATCCTCAAATTTAACGCTAAGGCACCACATTAGTCTGTGTGCATCACGGGATTACTTCCCGTTTTTTTTTTGCATTTTGTTGCATATCAATAGAAAACAAGTATTTGTAAAACGCAGTTTTCTGCAAGATTAAATGTGAAAAATATATTTCCATTGTTGTTTCTTAATAGCGGTTAGAGAAGCAAGAGACCTAAACAGATGCATACTGTTCTATGGGTTTTCTTCATTTGCAATATATACAGTACAATCAAATGAGCTTGAATATGGCATTGAAAATCAACGTTGCGCTGTTCATTGGCACTCTCCACAAATTCTTGCTGTCAAAATGCGCCTAAAAAATAAGTTTTGTGTATTTCAGTACAATACTTTATTTAACTTAACAAAATACTACATTACTGGCTTATAAGCAGACGAGTAACGGATTTTTGCATACTAATGGGGAAGCAACACATATACGCAGAATAAATAAAAGTAGGTACACAACTGCTGTGTTCTGCGATCACAATCTGAGACAAGGAGGGTTCGATAATTCAAATCAAATTGTATTTTAAATAATTTCTAAAGCAGTATAATAACAATAAGAAACAAATACACACTTCCCTATCCAACAAACCATCGTGAAAAATACATAGAATAACACATCATTATTAAAGAAAAAATGAAATATTAATAAGCAAAAATATGATAAGGCACAGAAAAAAGCATGTTAGGAAATGAGGTCTATTTCGGAGTTGTTTTTCACAAAAGTATTCTCCCTCTTTTGTTTGAGGTAGCTACATAAAATTTGTCTTTTGTACACAGAAAATCTTTCATATTGACTCACTTAGTGGAATGATTCATTTGAAAACCAAACCCATTTTATTGTGGAGTTATTCGCTTGTTCACGCTTGGGGGAAGGGGGAAAAACTGCCATTTTGGTCAATTTAAAAATTTTCCGGGTCTCCATTTAATCGAAAAAATATATATTTAAAAATAGTATTAATATGCAACCAATGCATTCTTCTTCTTCTTTTTTTTCTTCTTCTTCTTCTTCTTCTTCTTATCATTCTTCTTCTTCTTATTCTTCTTATTTTTCTTCTTCTGATTCTTCTTCTTATTATTCATCTACTGTACTTCTTCTTATACTTCTTCTTTTTCTTCTTTTTCTTCTTCTTATCATTCTTCTTATTCTTATTCTTCTTATTTTTCTAATTCTTATTGTTCTTCTGATTCTTTTTCTTCTTCTTATTATTATTATTATTATTGCCATTATTCTTTTTATTCTTCTTATTGTTCTTCTTCTTATTATTTTTTCTTATTCTTATTCTTATTCTTATCCTTCTTATTCTTCTGATTCTTCTTATTCCTCTTCTTATATCTATTCTTATACTTCTTCCTCTTCTTCTTTTTATTCTTCTTCTTATTTTTATTCTTCTTATTCTTATTATCATTCTTCTTATTGTTCTTATTGTTCTTGTTGTTGTAGTTGTTCTTCTTCTTCTTATTCTTCAGATTTTTCTTATTCCTCTTCTTATATTTATTCTTATACTTCTTCTTATTATTATTATTATTATTTTTATCCTTCTCATTCTTAAATTCTTCTTCTTCTGATTCTGTCTATTCTTTTAATTCTTCCTATTCTTTGAATTCTTCTTCTTTTTCTTTTTTCTTTTTCTTTTTCTTCTCCTTCTTCTTCTTCTTCTTCTTCTGATTCTTTCTATTCTTTTAATTCTTCCTATTCTTTTTCTTTTTTCTTCTTTTTTCTTTTTCTTTTTCTTCTCCTCCTCCTTCTTCTTCTTCTGATTCTTTTAATTCTTCCTATTCTTTTTCTTTTTTCTTCTTTTTTCTTTTTCTTCTCCTTCTTCTTCTTCTTATTTTTCTTCTTCTGATTCTTCTTCTTATTATTATTCATCTACTGTACTTCTTCTTATACTTCTTCTTTTTCTTCTTCTTATCATTCTTCTTATTCTTATTCTTCTTATTTTTCTAATTCTTATTGTTCTTCTGATTCTTTTTCTTCTTCTTCTTATTATTATTATTATTGCCATTATTCTTTTTATTCTTCTTATTGTTCTTCTTCTTATTATTTTTTCTTATTCTTATTCTTATTCTTATCCTTCTTATTCTTCTGATTCTTCTTATTCCTCTTCTTATATCTATTCTTATACTTCTTCCTCTTCTTCTTTTTATTCTTCTTCTTATTTTTATTCTTCTTATTCTTATTATCATTCTTCTTATTGTTCTTATTGTTCTTGTTGTTGTAGTTGTTCTTCTTCTTCTTATTCTTCAGATTTTTCTTATTCCTCTTCTTATATTTATTCTTATACTTCTTCTTCTTATTATTATTATTATTTTTATCCTTCTCATTCTTAAATTCTTCTTCTTCTTCTGATTCTTTCTATTCTTTTAATTCTTCCTATTCTTTGAATTCTTCTTCTTTTTCTTTTTTCTTTTTCTTTTTCTTCTCCTTCTTCTTCTTCTTCTTCTGATTCTTTCTATTCTTTTAATTCTTCCTATTCTTTTTCTTTTTTCTTCTTTTTTCTTTTTCTTTTTCTTCTCCTCCTCCTTCTTCTTCTTCTGATTCTTTTAATTCTTCCTATTCTTTTTCTTTTTTCTTCTTTTTTCTTTTTCTTCTCCTTCTTCTTCTTCTTATTTTTCTTCTTCTGATTCTTCTTCTTATTATTATTCATCTACTGTACTTCTTCTTATACTTCTTCTTTTTCTTCTTCTTATCATTCTTCTTATTCTTATTCTTCTTATTTTTCTAATTCTTATTGTTCTTCTGATTCTTTTTCTTCTTCTTCTTCTTATTATTATTATTGCCATTATTCTTTTTATTCTTCTTATCATTCTTCTTATTCTTATTCTTCTTATTTTTCTAATTCTTATTGTTCTTCTGATTCTTTTTCTTCTTCTTCTTCTTATTATTATTATTGCCATTATTCTTTTTATTCTTCTTATCATTCTTCTTATTCTTATTCTTCTTATTTTTCTAATTCTTATTGTTCTTCTGATTCTTTTTCTTCTTCTTCTTCTTATTATTATTATTGCCATTATTCTTTTTATTCTTCTTATTGTTCTTCTTCTTATTATTTTTTCTTATTCTTATTCTTATTCTTATCCTTCTTATTCTTCTGATTCTTCTTATTCCTCTTCTTATATCTATTCTTATACTTCTTCCTCTTCTTCTTTTTATTCTTCTTCTTATTTTTATTCTTCTTATTCTTATTATCATTCTTCTTATTGTTCTTATTGTTCTTGTTGTTGTAGTTGTTCTTCTTCTTATTCTTCAGATTTTTCTTATTCCTCTTCTTATATTTATTCTTATACTTCTTCTTCTTCTTATTATTATTATTATTATTTTTATCCTTCTCATTCTTAAATTCTTCTTCTTCTTCTGATTCTTTCTATTCTTTTAATTCTTCCTATTCTTTGAATTCTTCTTCTTTTTCTTTTTTCTTTTTCTTTTTCTTCTCCTCCTTCTTCTTCTTCTTCTTCTGATTCTTTCTATTCTTTTAATTCTTCCTATTCTTTTTCTTTTTTCTTCTTTTTTCTTTTTCTTTTTCTTCTCCTCCTCCTTCTTCTTCTTCTGATTCTTTTAATTCTTCCTATTCTTTTTCTTTTTTCTTCTTTTTTCTTTTTCTTCTCCTCCTTCTTCTTCTTCTTATTATTTATTTCAAAGTCAATTTTTTTTTCTCCAGAGTGATACGAGAGTGATGCGTTGATATTCCCCATAACAATAGACTATTAGTACACAACATTTTCTTCCCTCTGCAAAAACTAAAAGATACTCTCTTCTTTTCCAGAAATACACTTTAATGGCAACATATTTTTCTTCTAACAATGCTAAAACGTGATGGCAATTCATTACTGTATTCCTTTATTTTTTGATGCTTGATTGTTAAATGGCCTCAAGAAAGTCTGGTATCGGCATTGGCATCGATACCTGGTATCGGTTCTTGGTAACAATATTAGTTATTTATACTAATTCAAAAGTAAGTTTTAATGTATTGTTTAGAACTATTTTGGTAGTTTAAACAAGTGATCACAAAAGTACATTATTTGGTCCTCAGTCTATTTTTATGAACATGTAGTCATTCATTCATCCTTCAGTCTTTTTATTTCTCTTTGGATTTCTTTCCTCTTTTCTTTCTTTCTTTCTTTCTTTCTTTCTTTCTTTCTTTCTTTCTTTCTTTCTTTCTTTCTTTCTTTCTTTCTTTCTTTCTTTCTTTCTTTCTTTCTTTCCCCCTCTCTCTCTCTTGCTTTCTCTAATTCTTTTTCCCACCTACTCTCTTTTTCTCTCCCCCTCTTTCTCTTGTTTCTTTCTCTCTATTTTTCTATCCCTCCAATCTACTATTTCGGCCCCCGAGAGAATGTTTGTTCTACCGTGTGGCCCTCGAGGTAAAATGAGTTTGACAACCCCGTTCTGGTGAATTAGGGCGGCGGTAAAGCGAAATATTGAATACTGAAAAATCCATGAGTCATATAAAAGCACTTGGACCGGATGTTCTGCATCAACTAGAACCTGCTGCTTCGGATAAGATTATGAAACAGGAAGCTGCCAACTGGATATTCTGTCATGAACTACAGTATAGTTCATGTTGATGATGTCTGTTGATGCCCTGGCAACATCCTGGAAGGGGGACTACCTCATGTGCAACCCCTTCTTAAGGTTTCATTTTTGAGTTTTTCCTTGCCCTCATGTAGGTTTCAGATCAGGGGATTGTGTAATATTAGTCTGTACAGTCATTTTCAGACTTTTCGTGATTAAGGGCTATCCAAACAAACACGACTTGACTTTTAGTAGCACACAGGGACCTGCTAAATATCACACGCTGTCCCTTTAAGCACTTCCATTTTCATACCTGTCAAGCTCCAGGACTCCATGCCCTTACAAACTGTCGTATTTTCCCTTACAAAATACAAAATAATCTTGCACCATATTTTTTTTCAACGTGTTTATTTATGTAGTTTAATTGTACATGTGTTTCATTATATCATAGTTTATTGTTAATTAACATTTTGTTGTGAGATCCTGAGTTGCTCGACATGAATGAGGTTTATTATTAAAAAAGTTCAAAAATGAAGTCGCTTGGACGTTCACCGTAGAAGGAAAAAATACATGCAAATATAATTAAGTAGAATAATATATTTTCTTATTCAAATTATGAATTCATTTTCTGCATTAAATTATTGTTTGTAATATACTGATTAAAGGTATAACCACACACCTGTCTTTTTTCATTTTCTCCTTTTATACTTCCTTTTTTTCTTAACTTCTTTATGCGACACAATAATTCGTAATGTAATGCATCCAAGCAAGTGAGCCGTTTGAGAGCCGGCTCTCTTTAATGAGTTGAGCCGAAAGAGCCGGTTCTCTAAAAAGACACGGACTTCCTTTCACTACATAACTACCACATGAAATACGGGGCGGCAGACGCATGCGCACAGTAGCATCAAACCTCGCTTCGTTTGCAACGAAAAAAACGATACTGAGATAGAGGCTACCGCGGTGAACTTGTTTGACTTGCCGTTTGGTGATAGTCAGTGCATACCGGATGGTACCCACAATTGACAAATTTGCGTTTTTCCGTACAGATTTTCATGTACGTCGTACACGTCTTGAAATGCATAATAAACGTACTTTGTATGGCAAAAACATACAGGTTGACAGGTGTGATTATTGAAAGTGGGGTTAAATAGACTCAGTCAACCACAAAAAAAAAAACCAACACTGGAAACTCGCAATGACCCAGCACTGGTGAGCTATTTTCAGAACAAATCCACGGGCACTGCAGCTGCCCTTATGGGACACCCTGGTGCCCGTGGGCACTATGTTGGAGACCCCTGTATCCAACTAACATTCAACACTGTTGTCTTCTACTTTTCGACAGCTTTTAAACAGCAATTCTACAGAAAATCACTATACGGTAATCCTGTATCACGGTTAATTATCGCAATTTGGCTATCTCGCGGATTTTTAGCGTAAGGGGAGGTGCTTCCTATCGCCCAAAAACTTGGACCTCTCCACCCGCTAAACTCGCTGATACATTTGCCTTTTTTTGTCCAGTTTTTCTTATACGTCGTACACGTCTTAAAATGCATAAAAAACGTATTTTGTACGGCAAAAACGTACAGGTGGACAGCAATGTGCCCTGCAATTTTCCACGGGTCTGAGCATTCACACAAAGTCGGTGAGCAACGCTTGAAACAACAGTGAGCAACAGAAAATCCCAAGTGTGGCTACTAAATCATTATCCAACATGTCCAAAATTTGACATCAAGTTACATTTTGCCGAGTGTCCGGCAATGCAAAATTATTTTTCTCTTTTGAATGAATTGACTCATGTACTATTGCAAAGGTTGTACGGCCTACAAACGTCGTTTGTTCTTACAATTCTTTCGCAAGATATCCATTTCTTTTTATTTCCTGATATATTTTGTCGCATAATATTCACATTTTTGGGGGTTTATTGAGTCGGTTGTAAGATACAGAACTGTACTTAATCACATTTTTTTAGTGGAAGTACAATGATGGCAAGAAAATTCACTTGCTATAATTGGAAATAATTCGAAGTTTTTCTTCTTTTTTCCGTGTTATTTTTCTACTTTATTTTAAATTCCTTAAAGAAAATCTCATTATGTTTATTTTTTCCGAGCTGTTACTTTTTTTGTTCTCTGTTTACTTTTTTCCTACATTTCTTTCTTTTTCCTAAATTTACCCTTCTTTTTTCTCTTCCTTTTGTTCTTTTTTTCTCAGTTTTTCACTAGTTTTTCATTTTGGTATTTTTTTCTTTTTTGTTCCATTCCCCCCTTCCTTTAAGTCATTTTGTGCATAATTTTACATAATATTTGGTCATAGTGGGATTAAAGAAGCAAAAACAACCTGAAGAGCTGTTAGGGACCCGAAAGAGCCGGTTCCTTTTCGTGAGCCGAGCCGAAGAAGCCGGTTCTCGACAAACTCTACTAACTTTACTCAACTTTGTTCTACTTCGACTCAACTTCGAAATACAGCATTTAGGACACAACGACAGGGGAACCTGTGTATTTTGACCTTCATGCACTGTAACTTTGACTTAAGTCACTTCTTAATTAGTAATTTTGAGCCCTCATTTTTGTGCGCTGGCTCGATTTTCTTGTGCGCTGAGAATGTGCGAGCAGTGCGCAATTGCGCGCGCGCGCAGCTTAGAGGGAACACTGGTTGACAGGTATGATATCACACACCGTCCCTTTAAGCACTCCCGTTTTCCCCGCAGACTGCGCCTGCGCAGCGGAGGAGAAACTCAGCGACGATCCTCAACAACCCAAAGCGAGGAAGAAGCGCTCCCGTGCGGCTTTCTCCCACGCGCAAGTCTTCGAACTGGAGCGCCGTTTCAACCATCAGCGCTACTTATCCGGACCCGAACGCGCAGACCTGGCCGCCTCCCTCAAGCTCACAGAGACTCAGGTCAAGATCTGGTTCCAGAACCGCCGCTACAAGACCAAACGCCGGCAAATGGCGGCCGACCTGATGGCGTCCACGCCTGCCGCCAAGAAGGTGGCGGTGAAGGTCCTGGTGCGGGACGACCAGAGACAGTACGGCCCCGGGGAAGTGGTGCGGCCCCCGCTGCTCTCCCTGCAGCCGTCGTACTACTACCCGTACGCGTACTGCCTCCCCGCATGGACGCTTTCCTGCACGGGGAACCCGTGACCACGCGGGGGAGGATTCTATTTATTGGCGGACTTTCTTTTTTTTTAAGTTTGTGTTTGGTGCTATGGAGGACAGATCCTGCCATATGTAAGAATAAATGGATAAATAGATAAATACCTACAAGTATATGCCATGTAAATGAACGATCCATTACTTCGTTCTGGGAGTCGCTTCGTAACCTGAAAACTTTGTAAGTAGAGACGCAATTTGTATGTAAATGTGCTAATCCGTTCCAAGCCCCACTAAAGTGTTATGTTTTATATATATTTTGATAAATCAAAAAAGATAGATGGAATTCCTACTTCAGCAGTATCCTTTTGTTGTTTATTAACAGATTAACAGGATGGCCCCGGGGTGCTGTGTTGTAGTTTAGCAACAGCAGAGTGATAGATAGATAGGTAGATAGATAGATAGACGTCTACCTGTATATGTCTAGATAGATAGATAGACGTCTATATGTTTAGATAGATAGATAGATAGAAGTCTAGATAGATAGATAGATAGACGCCTATATGTCTAGATAGATAGATGGATAGACGCCTATATGTCTAGATAGATAGATAGATGGATAGACGTCTATATGTTTAGATAGATGGATAGACATCTGTATGTCTAGATAGATATATAGACGTCTAGATTGATAGATGTCTAGATTGATAGATACGTAGACATCTAGATAGATAGACGTCTAGATAGATAGACGTCTACATGTCTAGATAGATAAATGGATAGATAGACGTCTGTATGTCTAGATAGATATATAGACGTCTAGATTGATAGATGTCTAGATTGATAGATAGGTAGACATCTAGATAGATAGACGTCTAGATAGATAGACGTCTACATGTCTAGATAGATAAATGGATAGATAGACGTCTATATGTCTAGATAGATAAATAGACGTCTAGATAGATAGATAAATAGATGTCTAGATAGATAGATAGATATATAGACATACTTTATTCATACCCGTAGGGACATTCACACTTCCAGCAGTATCCTTTTGTTGTTTATTAACAGACTAAGAGGATGGCCTTGGGGTGCTGTGTTGAAGTTTAGCAACAGCGGAGTGGAGTATCAGAACCTGGAACAAATACATGTTGAAATTATATTGCTGTAAAACAAATATGAAAGGAGAGGCACATAATGTAAAAAAGGGAATAATAATGGAATCAATAACAATATCCACTAAAAAACTGATCCAATGACGTCTGTCTTTGCCGGCTTTTGACAATCCGTCATCATAATGAGTGATAGGCTTACTTGTAACACTTTTTCCAGTTGATTCATTTCCACAAATTTCGAAACTTCGAATTTTGATAAAATGTCTTCAATTAGGGCTGATTAAATGACGGAGTCGTCCTCCTCCCCGCGTTCATGCCGGAACCGCTCTCCGTCTCTGAACTCTGATGTGTGACGGTGACACGAAGAGCATGGTGGGAGCATGCATGCGCACTTGGTTGCCAGGCAGCTTCTAAGCAAAAGCCAGTTTGTTTACACGTTCAGGGAGCAGCGAATAGAAGCGCATACTGTACTTGATTTTTGACTTCATAACGAGAGGCAATATTTTTCTGTTTAGCTACTTCATAACCTGAAACTTTCGTATGCAGAGACATTCCTGAGTGTACCACTGTGTCTCCAATCCCGTATTCCTGAAGTCAAGAACCAGATAATATTTTTTTTGACTAAATACACAACAAAAATATAAAATACATGACGTAAAAAACGAGAAAACACACAACAGGAGAGCAAAAACGTGTTCAGGATCAAAAACGGGTCGTAGCCGGAGACAGACGGGGAGATCGGGAACGTACAGGTGGAAAAACGGGTGCCAAAACGGGGCAGTCGGGAGTCAGGGTCAAAATGCTTGCCTTGTAACAACAGAGGTTCGCTGACGGACTGACAACCAGAGAGTGAGAGGACTGACAAAATACATGACAAAATACACAACATCATAAATACAAAAATGAATGACCAAACGCAAAAAAATAATAGTATCCTTTTGGCCACTTACCCTTGGCTTTCTGTGACAACCCCCATTTCTGACAAAGAGACTGTAAATAAAAAAAAAAGGTAAGTTGACTGTGAGGGCTGCCGCTTCCAGGACAGGTTGAAATTGGAAATGAGTATTTTTTTCACCAACATCCGAAACTGTCATGATTATCGATGTGATGCACCTGTGCCCGCACCTTTGGCGCCAACTGCCTCGGACTCTGATTGGCTCCCTGTCCCTATTTGAACCCACTCCTATCTGTCACCGGTTGTCAGTCCGTCTGCGAACCTCAGTTTACTCTATTTTCAGAACGAATCTGAAAATACATGTCAAAATACACGACGAATTGCATCACCAAATAGATGAGAAACAAACAAAAACAAATGACGAAACACATGAGAAGATAAAGGACGAAAGAAATGACAAACGACGTGAGAAAATACATACAGAAATTAATACTGAAATAAATGACAAAATACACAACAAATAAATGACAATGTCAACTACCAAATGCATAAATATACAAATCAATTCTATTCATGTCCTTATTGTCATGATTACTGATGTGAATCACCTGTGGCTCCCTGTCACTATTTGAACCCAGTCCTGTCAGACCCCTGTTGTCAGTCCGTCTGCAAACTTCAGTGTATACTAGGCAAGCCTTTTTCGACCCTGACTCCCACCTGTCCCGTTTTTGCTCCTGTCTGTCTCCGGCTGCGACCCGTTTTGATCCTTACCATGTCTGCTCTCCCGTCCCGGTTTGCGACCTCTTTTTGTCCCCGACTACGTCTACTCTCCTGTTCTGGTTTCCTACTCACTTCCGACCCCGACCACGCCTTGCTCTCCCAGTCCCGGCTACCGACCCGTTTTTTCGTTCCTGACACCGCCATCGTTCGCTACGGAAGATCCACTTCCGTGTTCGGATCACAATCCGAGTACGAGAGCGACTTGCTTCCCGCGTCCAGCGAACACCGGATCGTGGCCGCAGCCCTTCCTCTTTCCTTTAATAAAACTTATGGTAAACGCTACGCAATTGGGTCCTGTTTCCCTTCTGGTCCTGACACTAATGATTTATTTGTGTTCATTTATTGGTATGGCATATATTTGTAGGAATTTATTTCTTCATACATTTCTTTCTACCTTTGACGGTATTACCTATCCTATCCTATGGTGCACCCCCTCTTCCCTTACAGACAGAAACAGAATTCAATTGGACATCAGATGGTTTACTTCGCATCCTACCTCTGCAGTGATTGACAGTTTTGGACTTGTATTATATTGCAGTTTGTGTGCCCCCCCCACCACCCATTCCACTCCCCCTTTTCTACGTCTATTCCTCGTCCTCTTTATCGAGTTAAAACATTTCAGCACTTTTGTGGCGAGGAGACAAAAAAAAACATGGACAGCAAAACTAAAATGTATTGTGTGCTTTTTCTTGTGTTTCTAAATGGTACAAAATATTAAAACATATCCGTTTATTTCATTGTGATTTTCTGAGAAATGTGATTTCTGAGCTACTTTAGCCTATTCTAACACTACTTCTTAATAATATGTCCTGGTAATAACATAATAGTGACATAGTAACCACATAGTAATGCCATGATGAATTGTAATGGAGCCCAAAGAAAACCTAAGTAGGGCTCATTGTGATTTTCTAGGAACATTGATTTCTAAATACTCAAGCCTATTCCAACCCTACTTCTTAATAATATGTCATGTTAATAACATAAGAGTGACATAGTAACAACATAGTAATACCATGATAAATTGGAACGGACCCCAAAGAACACCCAAGTAGGGCTCATTGTGATTTTCTAGGAACATTGATTTCTAAATACTTTAGCCTATTCTAACTTTACCTCTTAAATATATGTCCTGGTAATAACATGGTAGTGACATAGTAACAACATAGTAATAAATTGTAATAGACGCAAACAACACCAAAGTAGCCCACAGGTTCTGAAAATAGTTCACTCGTGTTGGCTCATTGTGATTTTCTAAGAAACTTGATTTCTAACCTATTTTAGCCTATTCCAACCCTACTTCTTAAAAACATGTCCTGGTAATGACATAATAGTGACATAGTAATAACATAGTAATACCATGATAAAATGTAATAGCCCCCAAAGAACACCCAAGTGGCCCACACACTGGTTCTGAAAATAGCCCACCCGGGTTGGCTCATCGTGATTTTCTAGGAAAATTTATTTCCAACCTACTTTAGCCTATTCTAACCCTACTTCTTAAAAAATATCTCCTGGTAATAACATAACAGTGACATAGTAACCACATAGTAATACCATGATGAATTGTAATGGACCCCAAAGAACACCTAAGTAAGGCTCATTGTGATTTTCTAGGAAAATTGATTTCTAACTCATTCTCATCTCATTAGCCGTACCGCTTATCCTCATTAGGGTCGCGGGGGGGCTGGAGCCCATCCCAGCCATCTCCAGGCAGTGGGCAGGGGACACCCTGAACTGGTTGCCAACCAATGATTTCTAACTACTTTAGCCTATTCTAACTCTTCTACTTCTTAAATATATGTCCTGGTAATAATAAAGTAGTGACATAGTAACAACATAGTAGTACCATGATGAATTGGAATGGCCCCCAAAGAACACTTAAGTAGGGCTCAATGTGATTTTCTAGGAAAATTGATTTCTAAATACTTTAGCCTATTCTAACTCTACTTCTTAAAAATATTCCCTGTTAAAAACTTTATAGTGACATGATAACAACATAGGAATACCATGATGAATTGTAAAAGACCGCAAACAACGCCAAAGTAGCCCACACACTGGTTCTTAAAATAGCCCACCCGTGTTGGCTCATTGTGATTTTCTAAGAAATTTGATTTCTAACCTACTTTAGCCTATTCCAACCCTACTTCTTAAAAATATGTCCTGGTAATAACATAATAGTGACAAAGTAACAACATAGTAATACCATGATAAAATATAATAGCCCCCAAAACACCTGAATAGCCTACAGATTCATTCAGAAAATAGAGTAAACTGAGGTTCGCAGACGGACTGACAACCAGTGACAGATAGGAGTGGGTTCAAATAGGGACTGGGAGCCAATCAGAGTCCGAGGCAGTTGGCGCCAAAGGAGCGGGCACAGATGCATCACATCGGTAATCATGACAGTTTCAGATGTTAGTGAAAAAAATACTCATTTCCAATTTCAACCTGTCCTGGAAGCGGCAGCCCTCACAGTCAACTTTCCTTTTTTTTAATTTACAGTGGCTATGTCAGAAATCGGGGTTGTCACAGAAAGCCAAGGGTAAGTGGCCAAAAGGATACTGTAATCATCAAATGAAATGGTGACTTTTTTATTTTTTGTACAAAAATATTTTTTACTGCGGTCAACATTACTGGCGGGCCACCTATAATTCATTTTTATGACATAGGCCGCGGGCCATTAAATTTAATCATGTGCTGTAACTGGCCCACAGGCATGTATAGCCAGAGGCATGGTTAGCCAGCTAGCTGGTCAAGCTTCATAGTGTTTATAATCTTATTATATTCTTCCGACAATAGTTCTATTCATGACTCACGCATTTCAAATATACTTGAAAGTTTTTTTCGTCAAAGTAAGAAATTGTTCCAAAAATATCTTGCATCCTGATTAGCTATTAATGTCAGGACCAGAACGGAAACAGGACCCACTCGCGTAACGTTTACCACAAGTTTTATTGAAGGAACGAGAAAGGGGTGTGCCCACGATCCAGTGTTCGCTCTCGTACTCGGCTTGTGATCCGAACACGGAGGTGGATCTTCAGGGGCGGAAAACTGGTCGGTAGCCGGGACTGGGAGAGTAGGACGTGGTCGGGGTCGGAAACGAGTCGTAAGCCAGAACGAGAGAGCAGATGTGGTCGGAATCAAAACGGGTCGTAGCCGGAGACAAACGGGAGCAAAAACCGGACAGGCGGGAGACAGGATCGAAAAAAGGCTTGCCGTGTAAAAACAGAGGTTCGCAGACGGACTGACAACAGGGGATTGACAGGACAAGGTTTAAATAGTGGGGAAGCCAATCTGTCAACAAGCTGCAGCTGCCGTCACACGGGCGGGGCCAGTTGGGCGCCTTGGAAACTGTGACAATTAACACACATTCCTATTTAAAAAGTTAAATTTCTCAAGCATGTGTTTGCTGTAAAAAATTGAACTCACACTGGCCCTTGATTGGTTTAGGTTCAGGGTGAAGGGGGTTTACTCTATTTAGGTCCTTCAAATCTTAAAAGGACAGTGTGTAATATTTAGTGTCGCTTAGTGGGACAAAGACCTTCATTCAGTTAAAAACATTGATTTTCAATACTGAGCAAAAATACCTAAACTATCATACCAATATTCATTTTGATAAAAAAATAATTTTGTTTGCACTGGACAGTACAGCGCCATCTAGAGGTCAAATATGACACACTGGGGCTTTAACAGTTAAACTTCCCCATGTAATTACGGCATCCTTGTATCCCAGTTGATTTAGATTGTGCTGTAATCCCTTGCCACTTCGGGATTCTTACTTCTTTGCTTCAGTTCATCGTGGGTTGAAAAATATTTAGCGATCCATTATCCCTGGTCGTATATTCCTGAGAGCAGAGGGCGGCAGAGCGCATTTTTTTCTGGCCTGGCTGCTCTTTTTTTGTTGTTCTATCCATAAATGTGTAAACATGACTTGGCTTGACGAACTGTACTCGTGCAGCAACAATCTAATATCCCCAATCCCATATTCCTGCAAGCGGGGACCAGAAAAAGGCACTTTTGTCAGCAGGTACGTCGTTCTGGCCTATCCAAAATGAGATTCTCAGTTGTGGTCATTATCCAAATAATTGCTGAGTGAGAGAGCTGGAACAGCACTTTTTGGTTTGTTTACTGTTTGGGCTGCTCAAGTATGCTTTTGCATCCGCCTAAAAGGAGCTGCACTGTTTTGTCTGTGATCCATTATCCCCGGTTGACTATTGCTGAGAGGGGCTGGGAGGGGCGGATTATTGCAGGAGAGCAAATCCGTGTTATGAATGGCAGCTCTTTTATTCTGTTTTCTCCTCCTAAAATGAACAGCACCCATGCGGCTGCAATCCATTTCCCTCGGTCAATTATTGCTGCGAGTGAGGACCAGAGCGCATGTTAAAATGGGGGTGGAAGACACTTCTTTGCAGATTTTCACATATCATGGGGGTTATGGTACCCATCCATCCATCCATTATCTGCACTGCTTATCATAGGTAGGGTCGCGGGGGTGCTGGAGCGTTATGGTACCCATTACATACAATAAACAAGGGTTTAATGTTACTCATTTTTTATTCTTGTAATTTTCAAGGCAAAGTCGAAAAGTTGGTATGAAATCAAAACACGGTTTTAATTAATAAAAGAGAGTCATACCTTTTAGTATATAATCTAAAAAGTGTTCTAATTATGCTTGGAGCTGTACAGTTTGGAAGTTTTTTACTTTCTGCCGCCATCTCCTGGCTTGTGTCATCATTGTTTGTACATTATGCGCGTGCAAGTTTGGGTTGGCGTTTGGACTTTACTCAAAATAAGCCTCTTCATACTTTCATTATTTTCATGCTACACTACCACATAGAAGCAAAAAATTCACAGAAGAGCTCAACGGTATTCTCCAGCACCCCCCTCCACCCTCAATTCTTCCTACCTAACGGGTTCTGCCCCGAACAGCTTTGCTAAAAGTAAGATAAAAGCAGTTAGGCGCTGTGGAAAATAAAGCATAATGAATCTTTAAAATCAGTTAGACATTCTTAAGACATTATTAATAAAGGGAATATTTAACTTTGAACTGTTTTAAGGACACCTCAAACAGTGCTTAAGTTAAAAACGTGCACTGTATTGACAAATCTTATCGCCGTTTTTGATGGTTTTGGTTTGAACAATTTTTATCAACACTTTTAACAGCAATTAAACTCATTCACAATTTCACCATATCAAAATCTAACAAGGTTTCTGGAGGTAAAGTGAAAGTGTGACATTCTGCCTTTGCTCTTTATTTCCGCCAAAGCTTTTAGTTCTTGTCTGATCTCTCTGATTTCATCATTAAATTCGATCCCCTCTTGTGTTGGTGTTTAAATGGCCGAATTTCACTAACTTTTTTGGTTTGAACAAATTTATTGACACTAATAACAAAAAAAAAACAATAACTGCGGAATATAAAATGAAATAAATCACCGCGTGAAACTATGCTTATTTTCTGCTGTTTTTCCTCCGATTTGGGTTGCTCTTTGTTACCATAACAACGTAACAGCGCGTCACACTTCGGAAGGAACCATTCCGTGGGCTCTCGGCTGTGATTATGCTTTCAAGCTCTCCCACGCTGCTCTGACGATAGTCAAGGATATTAACATCTAAATGGTCTTGGATATGTTATTTTAAAAACTCGAATGTGTTTTTTGAAGGGAAAAACATTTTTCCCAGTCAATTTGAACGGACTAGCTCAGAGTCCGAGTTGGTACAGTCAAAATGGCGACCACTTGCTCATCCGAGGCTGCGCTAATCTTTCAGTGATTATTTACCGTCTCGCTTGGATTATAATCCTCATATTTTGGTATTTTTGGGAGCTTGGAGGGGGGTCTTAATCCCTCTGGCAATTGCCCAAACGGCGACGTCATGTCAGACTCCGAGGAGGACAGCCAGGACCGACAACTCAAAATTGTTGTCATCGGTGATGGCGCTTGCGGAAAGGTGAGAATCACCACACGCTAACTTCACAATAATTTGGTTATTTGTCCACCCGTCACGAGTGGGTGTTAATTTTTCACGCAATCGCTCGAGATTCATGTGTATATTATTTTCACGGGGTGCTGCTTCTAAATATGCCGTAGCTCTTTGAGTCACCATGGCGACGGACGCTAAACGACACACTAAATGAGGTATTAGCTGATAAGCACAATTAGAGGTGATGCAACGTTATTGTGTGAGAGGCTGTCATTTGCAGAGGGCAATTGAACGCGTCTTGGCGTATTTTTAAATAGGAGAACCTGTGTATTGATCCCATGCACGTGACGTCACGTTTTCTTCCCCAGCAAAATGACATCCATGCTTGAAGGCAGAGAGGTTCTAGCCGTCAGCACTTGAATTAGGATTTAAGTCAAGTCATGTTTATTTGTATAGATGGCATTTAATCATAAGAAGTTTCAAAGGGCTGCACAGACCACCATTGCACCACCCTGATCTGAGACCAACATGAAGGCAAGGAAAAACTCAAAAACCTCATGATGAACAAAATGATAGCACGGGGGATAAATGAAGCCTGCCACGTCACTTTATGTGGCCTGCAGGGCTTAAAACATCTCAGAGTAAATGGTTCAAGACCAAAAACTGCATTTGTCACATAGTCGGTTGCCTACAATACCCACAAACTCATGGCTCAATGCCACTACACTTTCCATATCAATGCCAAATCGGTGGGATTTAACAAATGTCCAAAATGATGTTATCTTTCTTCAATAAGATATATATGTGTAGCTATGTTTTTTTAAATACAGCTGTAGTCAAGTCAGATCACATTTAAAATGTCTCAAAGGACCGCACAGGCCACAATTACAAAATCCCCTAATCTAAAACCGACATACGGGCAAGGAAAAACTCAAAAACCTCAACATGAAGAAAATAAAAAACCTTGAGAAGGGGCGGTAATCCCCCTTCAGGATGACCAGGCTGCCATTCAGCCTAAACAATGCTGTACAACGTGGTAGTATGAGCGGTGGTAGTTTACCGGTTGTGTGCCAAGCGGTTGTTTGCACACAACGTTCTCACAACACAGCGCCTTGATGTCTGGCTTCCCAAAACAACCTCGCCTGTCGTCCTGCGTCAGCAAATCCATTAGTCCTGTTATCAAAATTTCCTAGACAAATTATTATGCATTTCGAACAGCCTGCCCTGGCATTGAACTAAAGCCCACTCAGTGAAAATCTTCATTGTATTAACCTGAGTCAATCGTATAAAATCCTTTATAGTCAAATCTAAAAGTCCTTTAAAAACATTAGCCAGTTTGTTTACGTTCGGGAAACTCTGGGAGCGGCTAATAGCAACGCGGACTGTGGTTTATTTTTGACTTTGTATCCTGAAACGCCTTTGTAATTGGAGGCAAATATTTTCCCGTTCAGGTACTTGGTAACCTGAAATTTCTGTTTGGAGACATATTTGTAAGTAGAGGTTTTCTTTTAGGCAGCACGGCGGCGCAGTGGTTAGCGCATGTGCGGCACAGTTCATGTCTTGGGAACCTCCTGCGTGGGTTCAAATCCAGCTCCAGACTTCCTGTGCGGAGTTTGTATATTCTCCCCGTGCTTGCGTGGGTTTCCTCCGGGCACTCCGGTTTCCTCCCACATTCCAAAAACATGCATTTCAGGTGAATTGGCCGGTCCAAATTGTCCCTAGGTGCGAATGAGCGAGTGAGTTGTCTGTCCCCTTGTGCCCTGCGATTGGCTGGCAACCAGTTCAGGGTGTCCCCTTCCCAGATGATTGCTGGGATGGGCTCCAGCACCCCCGCGACCCTACTGAGGATAAGCGGTGCAGCTGATGAGATGAGATGAGGTTTTCTTTTACTATTTCCAGTTAATGTTCTATTTCAACTGACATGATGGAAAAGCGTTTTAATTTTTTTCAAAATCAAATCGAAATCAAAGTGTTTTTTTCCTTTTACTTTTACCCCGAATAAAGGAGCTTAGTGTCTAATTCAAGTGGTCATACTTTTTCAATAAAATGAAGGTTTTCCTTTTAAAAAGCCTCCGTTCTTCTTTATTTTCTCTTGGGTAGGGCACTAGAGGGTGCGGTGTTGCGAACACATAGCAGTCAGTTCCCGGCAGATATGCTACATTAAGCCCCCCTATGTAAAAACCACATTGCCAGGTGTCAACCCATCAATGACTTACCTGCTTGTGTATTGGGTGAAAATTTTTTTTAGCCTGCACCCCACCATTTGGTTTCCAAGACTGCTGACTGACATCTTGAACGCGCCCCCCCTCGGCTCCCCTCTCCTATTAATGTCAATTTGCCTGGCAAATTGCTACGGGATCGGTTTATTTTGGACGCCGTCCTCCTTTGCTATTTCGCCTGGCGGTCCATTCAGAAAAGTAGCGAGATGTGCTAAGGTTTGTGGATGTTTTTGAACATTTTGTGGACTCTCGTGTCGAGCCAGGGCCTTATTACGCCTGGGCTTAACTTACACACGGTTCTATTTTTCCACCTGAGTGCTCAGGTTTTCTTCAATATTTGCTGTTCCCTTCAGAAAGAGGACAGCTGTGGACACTGGGTTAATCGTGAGAGGTTGGAGCCTTTTTGTGTGTGGAAGCCTTGCAGCTGCACGTCTCCAAGCTTGTCAGTTATGGACTAAGGTTTTTGAGGAAGAAAATGCGTAAAATACTGCAAAATGCAAATTGGATGGTTTGTCTTACGTTTAACGTAAACATAAAGCTAACCCAGGCTAATCGTACGTCCGCGTTATCGTAATCTTCCGTACGAAAGATTACGCTAACATGAACGTGTAAAAATTAGAAAATCGATAAAGAATTATGAATAGGATTTCTTACCTTTGTAGTGGTCAGCAGAAGGCGCAGGTGGACAGTGGGGTATTCCCTAGCAAGATCAGACACTCGCACACCTCCTTCATATTTTGCTATTATTTCTTTTTTAAATGCAATAGTTGTACGCACTACTTTTCTTTTTTCGCCTGTAGCAACTTTGCTGCTTGCACTGACTTTCTTCGGGGGCATAATTAGGGGCTAAAACACTTCGTACACCTATATTAAAAGCGAAAGCAAAACGAAGCACGTCCGCATGCGATAACAGTTGGTCAGGAAAAGAGCGATCTACACCCGTACGCCCTCAGCATCGCACCCTAGCGTACGCACTCACGCATTACCGGCGTTCGAACTCCGATTTTTTTGACCGAACAGCGAAGCAAGAATTTCTCCAAATTTTTGGTCAGACTCCGATTTGTTCGAACTGAGAGGCGTTCCAAAACCGAGGTTCCACTGTATAGTAAGTACTATTTATGTGTGGGATATGTGTGAATGATTAAATAACAAATGATAATACATGTGAATGAGAATTAAAGTGATTTATGGTCCTTGATTATTGCAAGCTTCGTTTCCATGGTTATTATGTTCTTACTCCTCCCTTTAGCATCACTGCAAGTCCTGAGACCCAAAGACAATAGATACAGAATAAAAAATACGGTATTGTTTTGCACTAACTTGCAAAGCACACGGAGAAAGAAAGGCGTTGTGGAGATAGATGAAACTGAGTGCAGTTAAAATGGAAGTTCTGCCGAGATTCGACTAACAAAGCTAATCAAATTTCAAATTTTCTGGCAATAAATTGACACTTAAAGTGCTGTAAAAGGGGTTTCACTCATTAAACCACCTCTTACCAGTGCGCAAATCGAGAGGAAACTCTGAAATTCTTAAAATTCGAAATAAAAAGTAAAATGTATTGCTGTCAAAATTAAACCAAGACATATTTAACAAAATTGCTTCTAAATTTTTGTTAGCTACTAGTTGAACTTTGGTTATTGTTACATGCTAACAATACAGAGCTACAATTTTGGAATGGAATGGAATGGTCTGCATTTATATAGCGCTTTTATTTGTTTTTATACAGTCATTTTGTTACAGTCGTGTCCTCTCAGTCTCTAAGGAGATGATTCCTAGGTAAGTATGTATGTCACTATGTTTAAGTTATCCCGAAAACAAAACAAGCCCGGAATTCCTTTTTTTTGGAAAAATCGAAAATCGCATTGAAATTGCAATACGGTCTAAAAGAATAGCAATTTTTTCCCCCCAAAATTATTATATTATTAATATTATTATAAGTATCTCAAATGCAATAATAAAAATAAATAAAAAGTAAAATAAAAAAAAGTATTCATGTGAAAGCTTTGCTTGAATCCTTCACAAAAAGCCGTTTTTGTCAGAAGTTTTCCTTGAAATGAGTATTTTCAAGAAACAATTTTCAACTGTTGTTTAGTAAACCAGAGTTTTTCAACCTTTACTGAGCCAGGGCATGTTTTTTACATTGGAAAAATTTCGCGGCACATTACTTACCAAAAATGTTATAAAATGACACTGAACAGAATGTTTAATTACAATATAATTTATAATACCCCCAGTTTTTACAGCACAGACACTTGACAATGACATAATATTTGCAGAAAATGATTCATAAATGTTTTATGAATTTTTACATTTTAAAAAGTGACATTGGATAATTTCTCACGGCACACATGACAATCTCTCACGGCAGACTAGCGTGTCGCGGCACAGTGGTTGAAAATCACTGTACTAAACAATGGTCAAAAATTAGAAATGTACCGTATTTTCCGCACTATAAGGCGCACCGTGTTATAAGGCGCACCTTCAATGAATTATATCTTTTAAAACTTTTTCCATACATAAGGCGCACCGCATTATAAGGCGCTACAGTAGAGCTGTAGTTACGTTATGCAATCACTAGATGGTGCGGCGCTTAAGGGAATGTCAACAAAACAGTCAGATAGGTCAAACTTTATTAATAGATAACAAACAAGCTTTCCACAACTCCATTCACTCCCAAAATGAATAAACAGCTGTTTTATTATTTTCCCTGAGGTAAAGCATTTTCGTGACACATCTTTAACATCTTTGAACAACAGCAAGGCATAACATTTTACTTTTCCTCCATTTAGTCAACACGCAAAAAATTGTCTGATACTGTTATGGTAAATTAAACGTTAGTGCAATCGCAATATAGTGACACTCGTAATGTGCAAAAACAATAACAAGTGCAAAACAATACCAATAAAGCAATAACATAATAACTGCGAAATGTAAAACATAAACACACAAAAGAAAAACATAAAGCTCACTCTATCAGCTCCTCATCTACGAATCCCCCGAATTCTTCTTCTGGATTGTTCGAATTGACCATCTCAGTGAATGGGCCATCCAACACGTCCGGCTCTGTCTCATCAAGGTCGTCATTAATCGAGTCAGTGTCGCTGTTGTTGTCTGGCAGTTCGGGGGGACAATTCCCGTCTTCCTGAAAGCTCGGACCACAGTTGAGACTGATATATCGGTATAAATCGATTCATTAATGTTCAACTCTCTTGCTGCTGCTCTATTTCCGTGTTCTACTGCGTGACTGATCGCCTTGAGTTTAAACTCTGCGTTGTAAGCGTGTCTCTTAATAGGAGCCATTTCAGGGTCTTTATACAAACGCACAAATAAAAGAGAATCGTTGCTTAATATTTCCCAGTATGCACAGCGCACTTCTTCTTCTACGCGAAAAATTGAGTCGCTGGCTGCTTACCGTAAGTTGTGAGTCTTATATAAGGCGCACCGGATTATAAGGCGCATAGTCAGCTTTTTAAAAAAACCAAACAGATTTTAGGTGCGCCTTATAGTGCGGAAAATACGGTACTTCTTTTTCCTCTTCCCAAGTGAGAGATATGTCTCGCATTGAATGAGAAGTTCACCCTCAGCTTTCTTTATCAACTTTCGTAATATACTCCAACTAACGTTTGAGTTCTTACAGTGTAGAGAGCATAAAGTGTTGCATTGCTGTGTTGTTTTTCTCCGTTCCCCCAAGTTTCTTATTACAGTAAAACCTCCCCCCACCCCTAGTTCCCGGCATCGGGATCATTGGTGACCCTGTACCGGAGTGTCAGGATTACGCCAACGTTCAAATTCACTCTTCCAATTGTACACTAGGAAAAAAACAAACTACAAAGAGACCCGCTTCGAAAAAGGAAAGTAGAGCTCGCGAGGCGCCAAGACAAATGTCCGAACGGGCCAGCGCCAGCATGAGGGATTCATTTCTGCTGTCCGAGTTCGTTAGTCGGCTTTTGCGGCTGATTGTTCGGGCTACTTAAATGAGGCCGAGTCTCCTTATTGCTGTCATTATTCAGTCACTCTTGGGGCCGCGACCAGCTGAGAAGCAAACTATCCTGAGGTCAATAAACATCCATTGGAATTAAGTCGGCGTGACGGTGGAAGAGTGGTTAACACGTCCGCCTCGCTGTTCTGAGGATGGAGCGTTAGAATCCATGCTCTGGATTACCTGTGTTGTTTTTTTTCCCTTTCTGGTTATTCCCTCATTCCAAAACGTTTTTAGGTTAGTTTAAAGTCTATATTGTGCAAATATTTGACAAAGAACGGTTGTTGCTTTTTAGAGTAACGGTCTACAACCTGGAGCTTTAGGGCCTCATGTGAAATAAATCTATATGTAATACTAATTTTGTCTATCTTTTAAATGTGATGCATTTTAAAAAAACGATATTTTTTTCTCAAAAAGGTGATGTCCAACCCACTGATTACCATTTTGTATCGGCCAATTTTCAGACTTTTTTTTTCAATATTTTTTTTAACAGTATCATACACAACATCCTTATTTTGTTTAAATTGTTGTTTCAACACACAAAATGTGTCATTTAAAGCAACCTGTTTATAGTTTCTGATGATATTTTGTATTACCTGCATAAAGTACTCACTTTGATCTGCACTTACTGCATTATTTTGATTAATTCCCAACTAAATGGGAATTAAAAAAAAACATTTACACTCACTGTTCCTTTTACTTTTTACATTGTAATGATAATAGCCAAAAATTATATCCTCATAGACAAAAATGACCAGATTTAAACAACTACTTTTGGACAAAGTTTATAATTTCCTTTTTTTGTTATAGGCATAAAAAGATAAAAAAAATATTCTAGACTACAAATATTACAACATGATTTTGTTCTGTTGGCAAATGATTTTTTTATTATTGTTTTCTCTTATTTACCTAAATTTCCTAAAAACTGTTTTTTCAGTGAAGAGCTCCAAAAACTTTGGGAAACGACAGTAAAATAGGAAAAATCATGTAAAGTATAATGAAATAAAAAAATAATTAAAAACAAAGGAAATGATCAACTAAGCCTTTTCATTTGAGGCAATTATTTACGTCTATTTATTTTATTATTTTATTTTATTTTATAATGTATATTTTTTTTCTACAGGTATCTGTATAATTTATAATAAGAGTTTTTGGGTTAAAATTGTGTTTATTAAAATAAAAAAATAATCTAAATAATAAAAGAAATAACATAGCAGTTTTTACACAATAGATAGTAGTGGCATTAGGTTAAAACTGTATATTAAAATTAAAAAAAATATGGAAAAAGAGAAAAATATGTATATACACATGTGAATATATATACATATATATATATATACACACACACACATATTTACACAAGTATATATATTCACACACACATTTAGATATATGTGTGTGTGTGTGTACATATATTTATATATATATATGTTTTTTTTTTTTAATTTATTTACTGTATTTCCTGTATTTCTCTTTGTAATTTGAGATTTAGTTACATTTGGGGTTAAAATTGAGTATAATAAAATGAAAATTCTATATAAATAAGGAAAAAAAATAACAGCATTTTTCACAATAATTATCTCAATTTTTTATTGTGAGTTTTGGCATAATTTGGGTTAAACTTGTGACTTCTAATAAATCATTTTGGTTTTCAACTGCTGCCCACCATTTCTCCAAATTATTTGTGTGTTAAAAATGTGTCAATATGACTTCCAATTTGTCACATTTTAAACCTATTTGCGTATTTAATAACTCAATACCAATAATAATAAGCCATTTTGATTGACATTTTTTGCAAAAGTTCACATCCTCCCGCGGAGCGCCGCTCGTAATATTTCCACCAGAATATCCCAGCCCTGTCACGGTCGCCATGACGACCAGTATGCCACGCCCCCGAACTCAAGCTGAAGCAGATCAGCTGATTGCTGTTCTGCTATTTAAGGCTGGATTTTGGGTTTGGCGGGTGCTGGTTCATTAATACTCATTATTCACAATCCCGTTCTGTTATGCCTTGTCCTGTTTTAGTCTGTTATGCCTTGTCCTGTTGAGTTCGTGCCGGGGAACTCTGTATTGTTCTGTTTTGCCTCGGAGTATTGGGCGACTTTTATTTTATTAAATAAAACCTATGGATCGTCAACGCATTTGAGTTCTCCCTTCATGCCTCCTGCCTCCGTTCTGGTCCGGTCACCTTCCACGCCACCACGTCTCGTGACAGAATGAACCAGCCAACAAAGAGAACTCAGCGAACGATCCCAGCGCGACTTGGGGAGAGCTGGAGTGCGCAGTTTGGCAGGCGCCTACTGAGTTGGCCTTCCCTGCCCGTTCGAACCACGGCCCCGCCCGTTGTGGCCCTTGCTGTGCCTCGAATGGGGTCCCAGGAAGAATTGACGCCTGCCTGCCCGACTCCCGTGCCGATTGCCTGCTATTCCCTCTCCCCTGCGTGCAAGTCCGACTCCGACTCCGCTGCCTGTCGGGTCAACTCCGACTCCGCTGCCCGTCGGGCCGACTCCGACTCCCAAGCCTGCCTGTTCGACTCCCAAGCCTGCCTGTTCGACTCCCAAGCCTGCCTGTTCGACTCCCATGCCTGCCTGTTCGACTCCCATGCCTGCCTGTTCGACTCCCATGCCTGCCTGTTCGACTCCCATGCCTGCCTGTTCGACTCCCATGCCTGCCTGTTCGACTCCCATGCCTGCCTGTTCGACTCCCATGCCTGCCTGTTCGACTCCCATGCCTGCCTGTTCGACTCCCATGCCTGCCTGTTCGACTCCCATGCCTGCCTTGAGTCTCCCTGTACTGATTTTGTTCAGTCTTTCCTGTCCTGTCTTGTCTGTTCTGAATCTGTTTCCCCTGAGTCTGACTCTTCTGAATCTGTTTCCCCTGAGTCTGACTCTTCTGAATCTGTTTCCCCTGAGTCTGACTCTTCTGAATCTGTTTCCCCTGAGTCTGACTCTTCTGAATCTGTTTCCCCTGAGTCTGACTCTTCTGAATCTGTTTCCCCTGAGTCTGACTCTTCTGAATCTGTTTCCCCTGAGTCTGACTCTTCTGAATCTGTTCTCCCCTGAGTCTGACTCTTCTGAATCTGTTCCCCCCTGAGTCTGACTCTTCTGAATCTGGTTCCCCCCTGAGTCTGACTCTTCTGAATCTGGTTCCCCCCTGAGTCTGACTCTTCTGAATCTGGTTCCCCCCTGAGTCTGACTCTTCTGAATCTGGTTCCCCCCTGAGTCTGACTCTTCTGAATCTGATCCCCCCCCTGAGTCTGACTCTTCTGAATCTGATCCCCCCCCTGAGTCTGACTCTTCTGAATCTGATCCCCCCCCTGAGTCTGACTCTTCTGAATCTGATCCCCCCCTGAGTCTGACTCTTCTGAATCTGATCCCCCCCTGAGTCTGACTCTTCTGAATCTGATCCCCCCCTGAGTCTGACTCTTCTGAATCTGACCCCCCCCCCTGAGTCTGACTCTTCTGAATCTGATCCCCCCCCCTGAGTCTGACTCTTCTGAACCTGATCCCCCCCTGATTCTGACTCTTCTGAACCTGATCCCCCCCTGATTCTGACTCTTCTGAACCTGATCCCCCCCTGATTCTGACTCTTCTGAACCTGATCCCCCCCTGATTCTGACTCTTCTGAACCTGAACCCCCAGAGTGCGACTCTTCTGCACCTGAACCCCCAGAGTGCGACTCTTCTGCACCTGAACCCCCAGAGTGCGACTCTTCTGCACCTGAACCCCCAGAGTGCGACTCTTCTGCATCGGCCTGACCTGAGTGCGACTCTTCTGTAGAGGCCTGTCCTGAGTGCGACTCTTCTGTAGAGGCCTGTCCTGAGTGCGACTCTTCTGTAGAGGCCTGTCCTGAGTGCGACTCTTCTGTAGAGGCCTGTCCTGTTTATCTGTCCTGTTCTCGTCGGTTCTGCCTGTCTGTCATCCCCTGTCCAGTTGGCCACCAGACCCCCCCTGCCGAGCGCCGATTCCGATCCGCCCGACGCAGATGGCGCCTGCCTCTCCCCGTTCCTGCGTGTTCGGAGGAGGGAGCAGGGTTGCCCCAATCGCGATCGTCAACATTCCGGGGCGCGAGGTAGTAATTTTTTCTTTTTTGGGACCTCGGGAGCTGTCCCTTAAGAGGGGGGCTCTGTCACGGTCGCCATGACGACCAGTATGCCACGCCCCCGAACTCAAGCTGAAGCAGATCAGCTGATTGCTGTTCTGCTATTTAAGGCTGGATTTTGGGTTTGGCGGGTGCTGGTTCATTAATACTCATTATTCACAATCCCGTTCTGTTATGCCTTGTCCTGTTTTAGTCTGTTATGCCTTGTCCTGTTGAGTTCGTGCCGGGGAACTCTGTATTGTTCTGTTTTGCCTCGGAGTATTGGGCGACTTTTATTTTATTAAATAAAACCTATGGATCGTCAACGCATTTGAGTTCTCCCTTCATGCCTCCTGCCTCCGTTCTGGTCCGGTCACCTTCCACGCCACCACGTCTCGTGACAAGCCCGCTCCATGGTGCATTCGAGTTCCTTGAAAACGTAGGTGCCGCTGACATCGGAGCAAGCTAATAGACATCCAATGCTTCCTGTTTCTCTCCCCCTGCCACACATCCATCAAAACGAATTTGAGTTGGTCGAGCCGTCTCCCCGGCCTGCAAACGTTCTATTTTCTTCCTCTAACAACGGTGACAGTGATGGAGGCTTCCTAATGTGCGGCAATTATTGGGTCAGCGGCGCGGACACACGAAAACCTGTTTTTGTCGTTTTTGTTTGACAGTTGCGTCCGCACGGCGTCCTTTCAAAGTTACGAGTCTGCAAAGAAGATTTAAAAAAATGACGCCGACGTCTGTTGCAAATTCTTCAGGTTTACAGCAGAATGAAGGAAATGACTCGATAAGATGGATTACATCGGACTGGGGAAGTCAGAGGGGATTGCAAACATGGTTTCCCAATTTGAAGGTCGAGCCCTGAAATGGCTCGCGAGCGGGATTAACTGGATTTTGCAATGTTCGGTTTTACGTAAATGGAAAATGATCATTTGACGTATGGACCTGTCAATGATGTGTTGCATCAAATTGGACCCTTTCATTTCTGTTATTTCATTTTCTTTCTTTCAATTCTATAAGAAAACCATTTGATGTCATGATTACCGATATGCATCTCTGTGGCTCTCTGTCCCTATTTAAACCCACTCCTATCTGTCCCCTTTTGTCAGTCCGTCTGCGAACCTCAGTTAACACTAGGCAAGCCTTTTTTTGACCCTGACTCCCACCTGTTTTTTGCTCCATTCTGTTCCCCGGCTTCGACCCGTTTTTGATCCTGACCACGTCTAGTCAAGTCAAGTCAAGTCACATTTATTTATATAGCCCTTAATCACAGAAATGTCTCAAAGGACTGCACAGGATTACAATTACAAAATTGCACAATTACCTGATCTTAAACCAGCATGCGGGCAAGGAACAACTCGAAAACCTCAGTGTGAGGAGAAAAGAGAAACCTTGTGGTAATCCCCCTTCCAGGATTGACCAGGGTGAATCACAATTAGCATTACTGTACACACTACTCTACTCTCCTGTCCCGGCTTTCGACCTCTTTTTGTCCCCGACCATGTCTACTCTCCTTTCCTGGCTTATGACTTGCTTACGACCCCGACCAAGTTTTTGCTCTCCTTTCCCGGCCATGACCCGTTTTTCTGTTCCCGACCCCGCCATCGCTCGCCACGGAAGATCCACTTCCACGTTCAGAGCGACCTGCTTCCCGCGTCCAGCAACCACTGGATCACTGTCGCAACCCTTTCTCTTTCTTCCAATAAAACTTGTGAAAAACACAACACAACTGGGTCCTGTCTCTGTTCTGGTCCTGACATTTGAAGCCATTTATATTCACTTTTCCCACCGTTCTGGCTTACAACTCGTTTTCGACCCCAACCACGCCTTGCTCTCCCAGTCCCGGCTACTGACCAGTTTTTCCGTCCCTGACACCGCCATCGCTCGCTACGGAAGATCCAATTCCGTGTTCGGATCACAATCCGAGTACGAGAGCCCAGTGTACATCGGATCGCGGGCGCTGCCCTTCCTCTTTCTTTCAATAAAATTGTGAGAAAATGTTACACGATTGGGTCTACCCTGTGTGCTGGTCGTGACACCGCCATGAATTTCCGAGTATGTCGAGAAAAGAAGCGAATCTCTAGGTCATTTCTATCAAAGGTTCAGATTTTTTTTTTAATAAATGCAAACCAAATGCTCATTACGACCACTAGAGGGCTGTGTTGAGTTTGTATAGTGTGATGAGTTGGTCCAGGTTTAAAACGGCATTTATTCGACAGTTAAAATAAACCAGTTAACTCATTCAATTCCAAACAAGAAAATCTTGTTTTCCCAATTGTTTGTAAATAAATGCGTTGTTTTCCGAAGACATGCCTTGACTTCCGTGATTATGATATGTAGGGTTATTTTACTGATCCGGGCCGCTTCGGAACAAAAAGTCTGGATCCAACCCCAGAGCCATACTTGACATCCCTGGTTTCATGGAATATTATATATTATTTAAAACCTCATATTGGGAAAAAAAACCAGCCAATAGACATGAGGCTTTTACAGAGAGTGAGCAGGAGTCTGCGTGGATCATTTGTCAGTTTGGGAATTAAAAATAGTTTGGATGAGAGAAACTGCAGAAATACACACCAGTAAACAGATCTATTGTTGAACTATAATTTAGGTATGTACATATCGGTACACATATCATATATATTGTGTGTGGGGTTGTATCCCTTAACTACTAGGGTCATAGGGGCACCCTTTCCCATGGTGTGTCTTGGGCAAGTACAGCCTGGTGGCACCCATCCCTCTCCGGGCCAAGAATGTTTTTACCCGGTCTCGAACACCGAGGACGTGTTAGGCGAATGTGCTAACCACTACACTATATGAATGAAAACATTATTTTGAACATTATAAAATAAAATAAAAACAGGACAAAAACAATGACTCAATAACAAAATATAGTTAACATAAAATTTTCGAAAAGGGGTAGTATGAAGTAGACGCTTATTTCCCCTACCCCTTCATCTTCCCAATCACATTCTATATAGCTCCTCTCCTGTGTCTAAATACAACACAATCTCAAGGATACACACATGACATAGGTCAGATATCAATAATTATAATAATAACAATAGTCACATATTTATACACTAATCATCGTAGTACCCATCCCTCATTGTCATAATGCCACTAGTCACCAAACATCACTGCGAAACCAATGCTAATAACAACAATAGCAATATTATTAATAATAACAGTTATGATATAATAAACGCAAAAATAACAACAAAGTTAACCATCGTCTTGTAAATTGTTCCAAAGTTTGACTCCACTCACAGACACACACATACTTTTCCTAGTTGTTCTCACCTTAGGGATTTTGAATTTACTACAGCCCCCTAAGTTATAATTTCCCTCTTTCTGAATGAATATTTTTTTGATGTTTTCTGGCACTATGTTTTTGCTGACCTTCAACAGCAGTTGTGAAGTGAAAATTTTTACTAAATCATCCAATTTTAATAATTTGGACTGCAGGGATAAAATATTAGTATGATACCCTGTGTATGGTTCTTATTACATGTTTTTGGAGGATAAAAGGGGGCTGTAGCGAACTTTTGTAATTATTGCCCCAGACTTCTGCACAATATGTTAAGATATATATATATATATATATATATATATATATATATATATATATATATATATATATATATATATATATAAAATGATTTCACAGACATTCACTGATTATGGTTACCGTATTTTCCGCACCATAAGGCGCACCGTGTTATAAGGCGCACCTTCAATGAATGATATATTTTAAAACTTTTTCCATACATAAGGCGCTACAGTAGAGGCTGTAGTTCTGTTATGCAACCATTAGTTGGTGCCGCGCTAAAAGGAATGTCAACAAAACAGTCAGATAGGTCAGTCAAACTTTATTAATAGATAACAAACAAGCTTTCCACAACTCCATTCACTCCCAAAATGAATAAACAGCTGTTTTATTATTTTCTCTGAGGTAAAGCATTTTCGTGACACATCTTTAACATCTTTGAACAACAGCAAGGCATAACATTTTACTTTTCCTCCATTTAGTCAACACGCAAAAAAACGTCTGATACTGTTATGGTAAATTAAACGTTAGTGCATTTGCAGTATAGTGACACTCGTAATGTGCAAAAACAATAACAAGTGCAAAACAATAACAATAAAGCAATAACATAATAACTGTAAAATGTAAAGCGTAAACACACAAAAGAAAAACATAAAGCTCACTCTATCAGCTCCTCATTTACGAATCCCTCGAATCTTAATAGGAGCCATTTCAGGGTCTTTATACAAACGCACAAATAAAAGAGAATCGTTGTTTAATATTTCCCAGTATGCACAGCGCACTTCTTCTTCTACTCGAAAAATGGAGTCGGTGGCTGCTTACCGTAAGTTGCGAGACCTGTCGCGGCTCAATATCGATCCATATATAAGGCGCACCGGATTATAAGGCGCATAGTCAGCTTTTAAAAAAATCAAACAGATTTTAGGTGCGCCTTATAGTGCGGAAAATATGGTAGTTATGAAACAGAATAATCACAAAACAAGGTAATACTGTAGTATTATGAAATACATATTAGTTTGGTTGAAAGTGAGAAAAAACTAAAATGTCAATAGTAGTAATTCTATAATTGTGGTGTGTGTGTTGCACATCGTGTATAACAGTCCTGTATAAAGAGAGCGACATTTATAAGCTGAAAAACAAAATCATTTTTAACACACACACACAAATGACTTCGAATGAGAGTTCCACTGGGCAAAGAAAAAGAGTGAAGAAACGTAACTTCTTCCAGTGACATGTTGCTGGTCCCCGCTGACTTCTGCGCCTCTTTTTTTCCCCGTTTGTGTTCCAGACTTCACTCGCCACCAGATTTGCTCAGGAGGCCTTTGGGAAGCAGTACAAACAAACCATCGGCCTGGATTTCTTTCTGAAGAGAATAAGCCTTCCAGGTGAGACGCCCAACAAGCATCATCTGGGAGCCCTCACCCTCTTCCGAGGGCTCGGGGGGGAGCGCTCGCACGTGCTGTGCACACGTTTGGTGCAGGTTTTGAACAAGTTGCAAATTTCTTGTCACGGTCGTCGCTAAAACTCACAAAACACTGTATTTATTTGTGTGTAGCACAGATTTTTACGTTAAAAAGAACTCAGAGTTCGGGTAAGTGTTATACTCGAGGTTTCATTATTACCGTTTGAATGATCAGTTGAAAAATATCGCCGACCGCAATCACGAAACATGGGATCGTGAGACATATTCAAGATATAAACTCTCTGTTGGCAGAATTATTCAGATAAAAACACTTATTGAGTTTTGACCTCCCTCGCGAATGGAGCGAGCACGGCCCAGTCGCCATCTTCCCAGGTTGCCCGGGCCGTACCGACAACATCTGGTCAGTAGGCGTGGTTTATTGACGTCACACATAAACAGGAAATGAAGTCACACATGAGAGCGACTTCACATTAATATGAAATAAAATTGAAAAACGTATTTACAAATAATGGAATTAGACTGATCTTTGAAACGTGGCTATGTGTGTGTGTGTGTGTGTGTGTGTGTTATGATTGTTTTTATATTTAGGAATGTAAAAACACGTTAATTTCATAGCATGGAAGTAAATACACAACCAAAAACAGCCAACTTTACAGAATGCAACAGTAATTGAACCCGGGTCACAGGGGTGAGCTCGCTGAATCCTCATCACGACACCACCAGTTATATAGATCAGTGGTTCTCAACTGGTCTAACTTCAGAACCCACGTTCCACTCTAATGACAAATTGCGACCCATCCATCCATCCATTATCTGCACCGCTTATCCTCAGTAGGGTCACGGGGGTCCTATAGCCCACCCCAGCCATCTTCGGGCAGTGGGCAGGGGACACCCTGAACTGGTTGCCAGCACACAGGGACTGACAACTCTCTCGCTCATTCACACCTAGGGACAATTTGGACCGGCCAATTAACCTGACATGCATGTTTTTGGAATGTGGGAGGAATTCGGAGTGCCCGGAGGAAACCCACGCAAGCACAGGGAGAACATGCAAACTCCACACAGGAAGTTCCATCTCATGACCTCAGAACTATGCCGCACACGCGCTAACCACTGCGCCACCGTGCTGCCCGTTTCACGGTAATATATTACCGTATTTGTGCAACGATTGATCCGTTGAAAAATATCGCCGATCGCAATCACGAAACATGGGATACAACGGTAATTGAACCCAAGTCCCGGGGTCGAGCTCGCCAAATCCTAATCACTACGCCACCAGTAATATAGATAAGTGGTTCTCAACTGGTCTAACTTCAGGTTTCACTCCAATGACAAACTGCGATCCTAACCAGAAATAAACCTGTGCTAGAATCAAAGTCACCTTCACAGCTATTTCAATTTACCGTAAATTCCGGACTATAGAGCACACCTGATTATAAGCCGCACCCACCATATTTTAAGAGGAAAACCGATTTTGTACACACACACAAGCCGCACCTGTATATAAGCCGCATGCGCCCACATTTAAAAATGTAACACAAACACAAAATTAACCCAAACCCGACTTCAAGTCCCGCGATTGAAACTAAATGTCCTTCATTAAAGTCCACAGTTCAAAAATCACAGCCGGCAAAATGAACGGAAAATGATACCGGTACTTAAGGTTTGATGCAGACCTGCAGAGTCCGGGTCCCGTTTAAAGTAATCCAAGGAAAAAAGTGTATATTTCCAAAGGTAAGGGTGGGAAAAATATATCAGATGAACACATTTACTCACGCAACTCCTTTTTCTCTAACCAACTTTTTACCCCCGCTTCTTTCCTTGTCTGTCCCTCACCTTTAGCGGTCCCCAATTAAACCCAGCACCCCGCGTTTGTTCCGCCCCTCATTTTTCGTTCACCCGTGCAAAACATATCAGAATAAGTGTCTAAAATAAATACAAATAAATACATTACAAAAATATACAGTTGCAAATACATATTATACACGGGTTACACATATTTACAATGAAAGACGGTACACCGAGAGAGTTTTCAAACCTTTAATAATAATATTATAACTTTCATCCCAAACCGTGCCTGTGAAGGGTAGCAAACCGCTACTTGGAACACCGAGAGAGTTTTCAAAGCTTTAATAATAATAATATAGCTTTGACAGGGCAGTTAATGGTAGCAAAACTCGAGCGCCGCTAGCGGCCGTTAGAAACATTACATAAATTGGCCGCATCACTGAATAAGCCGCAGGGTTGAAAGTTAGGGAAAAAAGTAGAGGCTTATAGTCCGGAATTTATGGTACATATAAATCACACAGTATATCCTTTAAGCAAAATCCATCAAGTCAAAAGAAAAAGCAGCACCTTGGAACGGGGATCGCCCTTGACCTTAGAGGTTCCGCTGTAATTCACCTTCGTATTTATATTTCCTGTTTTTGGCCCAGCCGGTATTTTCGTGTCCTCAGTTTCTCGCCAAAGGTTCGTCTTAGTTCTTGCCATCAGCCCATCGGAGCTGAATGTGTCTTTTCTGGTGGCGCCTCATTGTAGCGCGTCTGCCACTTGTCAGGCTTATTCGCTGTGAAAGCCGAAAAGAAAAAAAAACCTTTCCTCTCCTGTGCAAATAGCCCAGGATGCCTACAGACGAATCAGGTCGGCCTCGGTCTTAATCCTGAGTCAATACGTGAACAGTTTTATGTTCATTTCGTGGATCACCTAAGTTCTACCCATCTTTTCCTGTGCCATTTATAACACTCGCTCTTCTTTTTTGGCTTATAGCATGTTGTAACTTATGCTATACAGACGCTCCCCTACTTACGACCATTCGATTTACGTAAAACGGTAGATATGAACATTTTTTTCGGGATGGCGAAAAATATCCGGACATTGCTGTAAGTTAGATTTTGTATCCTGTGCACCTTTTTCAGAGGAGAGGACATTACTGTAGTGCTTCTTTCCGCCACTACCGGCGTGTGGCGCTGTGAGAGCTCACCCAGCATTCACCAGGAAGAAAAAAAATCTGCTTCCTTTTCCTTAGTTTGTGTGTAAACAGTCTATACTGTCTATGTCTAGACTATCTCCAGTGCGCTAAGAACTTAGACATTTTTATTGTTTAATATGTCGCGCATCCATTCAATATGGTTGGTGTAAAGAAGAGGCGAGCCGTTTCTTTTGAAATGAAAGTGGAATAAGAAAGCTTGATGCGGTTGAGAAAATGGTTGGATTGCTTTTTTTCGGCCACTTTTTACGACGGAGGAGGGCCTCTTGAAGCGCATCTTCCAAAAGTAAGTTAAACTCAACTTTTTTAAAATCTTTATAGAGCATATTATTTTATGAAACTTTATTTTTTAGTACAAAACAATACCGGTTACTTATAGGAGCCTTAAGCCTATATAAACCTTAAACATTCAAAATATAGCACTGAAGCAACTTACGAACAAATTCAACTTACGAATAATCGTCCAGAACCTATTTCGTTCGTAAGTCGGGCAGTGTCTGTACTTTCAAATTTTAACCCGTTTAATGCCAGCCTACTTGAATGAAAATCTGAGGTTTGACGTCGATAGCCATCAGCGGGACTAAATATGTAGACTGAATTTCTCAAAATATTTGATAGATCCATGAAACTGTATATCAATTATTTGAATGTCATACATTTATGATAAGATGTTTGACTATATTTCTTCTTGAATTTTCCTTACCTGAATTTCAAATTAACTCCCTAGTCATTTACAATTTTTGTTTTTGTTTTTTTGTAACCATTTTAAAATACAGTGGCTTGCGTAACTATTTGGCCCCCTTCAATTTTGTGACCTTTTGCCACATTTTAGACTACAAACATAAAGATATAAAACTGTAATTTCTTGTGAAGCATCAACAATAGGTGGGACACAATCATGAAGTGGAACACACCTTATTGGATATTTTAAACATTTAAAAAAAAACAAAAAAACGAAGAAGTTGGTGTGCAAAAAGATTCAGCCCCATTAATACTTTATAGCGCCACCTTTTGGTGCAATTACAGCTGCAAGTCGCTCAGGGTATGTCTCTATCAGTTTAGCACATCGAGAAACTGATATATAAAGAGTGCAGTAAGTAGCAAGCATTTATAAATATAAAATAGCAACCTTTTGAAAATGTAATGTAAATATAATCAAATTAATACAGTTTTAGTTTGATTTCTGTGGATTTATTTTAAAACAGCCACTTGCTTGGCATGTGACGCCGCCCCTTTAAAAGGAGCGAGGCTTAGGTCGCATAGTCACTCTCACCAGGGGGAAAAACAGCAAGTGAAGTACTCCGAGTAACGCTTTCACTTACATGAAGGGGATTTAAGTTACTTCGTAACGGCTTCAATGTAGCCTAAAGTAGCGGAGAAAGAGTACTATTTCTTCTTGACAAATCTACTCAAGTAAACATATAGTGATTAAAATTTACTCCCAGAAGTACAAAATATCCCAAATCTCAAGTAAATGTAACGGAGTTCAGTGTTCATTTTACCTCTGAAAAGTGATGAGTCCCGGGGACTCGCATGCTCAGAAATCTATGGGTCCCAACAGAGATCTATGGGTCCCCAAAATTTAGTGTTATCGAACTTGAAATTGTAAATCGGTGACAAATATAGAATAAAAATCTATATATTCATTCAGTTTTAATCATCAAATTATTAATTCATTTTCTGCATCAAATTATTGTTGGTAATATACCGATTAAAGGGATAACCACAAACCTGTCTTTTTTTTTCATTTTCTCCTTTTATACTTCCTTTTTTTCTTAACTTCTTTATACAACATCATAATTCGTAATATAATGTATCAAAGCCAGTGAGCCGTTTGAGAGCCGGCTCTCTTGAATGAGTTGAGCCGAAAAAGCCGGTTCTCTAAAAAGAGACGGACTTTTCACCACACAACTCGAGATCGGCGTGCAGACGAAAACTCGAACCGCGAGACCAAAACAACCTCTGCCGGATCTGCCTGACGAAAAGTTTGGAGTGTGGTAAATCTTTGTTTAAAAAAGATGTAATCGGGTAATAATGACAATTTTGTGTCAAAAAAGTTGAGTCCTGGGGACGCACGTTGATTTGAGACGATGCGTCCCCAGAAAAAATAATGCATCTAAGACGCAGGGACGCGGGCAAACGAGAACACTGGGAGTTAATGTAACTACCTACCCTTGAATATCATATTAACAACATAATAATAACATGACACGTTGCTTTAGCATTTCATATGAAACTGGTAGCCCTTTGTGTAGCTCTCAGCTTCAAATTACCGTAAATTCCGGACTATAAGCCGCTACTTTTTTCCCAAACCTTCAACCCTGCGGCTTTTTCAGTGATGCGGCCAATTTATGAAATTTTTTGCGGCGCTCAAGTACAAAAGGTAAGATTTAGACCGGTGAAATACATACGTCGAGGAAGACTATAACTTCTTAGCTTGTGCACAAATTAAATTGGCATAGAAGTATCCTCACCATGCCAATTGCAGAAAGAAAGGCACATGACGCAGCTTTCAAGCTAAATGCAATCGAGCAGTCCGTTAAAGAAGGAAACAGAGCTACTGCATGTAAACTTCACTTTGCGAGCGTGTTGCTAGCGTGTTTTTGAATAAGGGAGCGTGGGACGACGTCTGTATGACGTAGTCTCTTTCCCATACCGGGGAAGACGACTTTGGTGACGTCAGTCATAAGGAGGAAAATGAGGACAGCTTGCCGTGATTACTGAAAGTACGAGATAATTTTTTTAACAGAGACAATTTCTATGTTGCGAGCGTGTTCATAGTAGCGTTTTGCTACCCTTCACAGGCACGGTTTGGGATGAAAGTATTATTATTAAAGCTTTGAAAAACTCTCTCGGTGTACCGTCTTTCTTTGTAAATATGTGTGTATATGTATAATATGTATTTGCAACTGTATATTTTTGCAATGTATTTATTTGTATTTATTGAGACACTTATTCTGATGTTTTTCACGGGCAAATAAGAAAGAAGGGGCGGAGCAAACGCGGGCTGACGGGAAGTGGAGTAAAGGTGAGACGTGTTTGCTGTCGCGGCGGACAATAGTGGATATATATTTTTCCCACCCTTACCTTTGGAAATATACACTTTTTTTCCTTGGATTACTTTCAACGGGTACCCGGACTCTGCAGGTCTGCATCAAACCTTAAGTACCGGTATCATTTTCCGTTTAATTTGCCGGCTGTGACTTTTGAACCGTGTCGGTTATGGGTTAAAAACTCATATTGTTGGAATATGACATAATGAAATTGTGTGTTTAATTGATGTTAAAAAAATTGTTAAAACGTCATATTGTCAGATATAACGAAATTGTGAACAACGAAATTGTGAACATGCTTAATTGCTGTTAAGATTGTCAAGAAAAATTGTCACATTGTTTATTTGCTGTTACAAGTGTGAATATAATTGTTCAAACCAAAAAACCTTTTTTTTAATGTGGGCGCATGCGGCTATTATACAAGTGCGGCTTGTGTATGTACAAAATCAGTTTTCCTCCCGAAATGTGGTGGGTGCGGCTTATAATCAGGTGCGCTCTATAGTCCGGGTTTTACGGTACATGTGTCTATTCTATCATTACTAATAAAACCACACAAAGTAAAGTTGTCTGCACGCGGTCAAAATGATGCTGATTTGCGAGTTGAATGAAAGATCGTGTTCTGGTAGCGTTTCAATTTCGGTTAATGAAACGTGGAAACCTCCCAAAATGTTGCGGTGCACCCCCCCCCCCATGAATCAAAACAACTCCAACCTTCACTTATTGAACCTTCAAGCGAGCGTCTTTACTTCAACGCCGCTCACATTGACCAGCTCAGTAGCCTAGATGGTAAGGCGCCCGCTTTGAGACTGGGAGGTTCGGGTTCGCGCCCCGGCCGAGTCATTCCTAAGACTTAAAAAGTGGTCGGCGGCGCCCTCTCTTGGCTGCGGCTGCATCGGGTCAGATGCAATCGACATTTCGTTCTGTGTACATTGTTATACAGAATGACAATACAAGGAAATTATTATTATTATTATTATTATTATTATTTACGTGTCTCAACCGAGCGGCATCAAGCCTGGCTCCACACTGGAGTCGTTCAAGGGCCCTTGTTCTGCGGAATTGGTTGCCGATGAGCTGAGTTTGACTGCCTGGGTGGTCCCGGCCCTGGTTTGGGCCCTTCGGAGCGCTCGTCCGGGTCCGGGCAGGGCCTTAGCCGTCTTGTCGCCTCTTCGTTTGAATGCGTGTATGCGGGCTAGCCGTAAAACCCCTTCACCATGAAGGCTCAACTTGTCAAATTTAATGTATATTTTTCGAGGCGAGGAGAGGTGAGTCGAGGCCGACTGGCAAATAAAAACCCGCGAGGGAGATTTTAGAACAATATTCGAGTGGGCCAGATGGAAGAGGTAGGGCTGGGGATAACGTTGGAAATTTTTAAAAGCGATTTTCACATTAATCCATTGCTTCTTTTCTATATAAAATCTAGCGTGAAAACTAAACTAAGTGTTTTCCATTACCTTTTAAGATAAGTGAAAAACAATTTTTTTTGCCATTTATTCAAAATTGTGTACCTGGTCACATTGTGAACACATTTTTGGAAAGTTCTTATTGCTATTTCACAATCGCGATTGTATATTTTTTTGAGTTGCTGGTCATAGAGTTAAAGGATTTTAAATGGTAAATAGTCTGCATTTATATAGCGCTTTCCAAGTCAATGAAAACCTCCCAAAGCGCTTTACAATGTGCTTCACACTTACCCATTCACACACACACACACACACACCAATAGCGGCCATGCAGCCATGCAAGGCGCCGACCTGCTTATTGGGGGCATTAGGGATTCAGTGTCTTGCCCAAGGACACTTCGACATATAACACGGAGGAGCCGGGAATCGAACCGGCGACCTCTTGATCCCAAGACGAGCGCTCTACCTCCTGAGCTAATGCCGCAAAATCTATTTGAAATAAGTCTACCAATACATAGATAAAATATCCGGACATTGCTGTAAGTTATATTTTGTATTGTGTGTACCTTTTTCCGAGTACAGGACATTACTGTAGTGCTTCTTTCCGCCGCTACCGGCGTGTGGCGCTCTGAGAGGTCACCCAGCATCCACCTGGAAGGAAAAAAATCAGCTTCCTCTTCGTAGTTCACGTGTAGACATTAGATACTGTCTAAAAATATAAATCCCCTCCGCGTAAGTACGTGTCTGTCTGTCTCCGCTAAGGCGCAAAAATCTGGACGTCGAACTTCTGCAGGCTCTACCATGGTTAACCAATCAAACATAGCCTCGTCACATGACTACCTTCAACTTCAGCACGGGGAAAATTGTTTACGGATGGAAAATGTCGCTTAGCAATACCGACTCTGAAAACACAGAAGAGGAGGAGCACCACCGGCCTCACCCCAAAAGCATGTTCCCCTTAAAAAGGTTGCCAAACACCAGCTACAATATGCAATGTCTCCTTTGTTCGAGTTCATGGGCTAGCTTGTTATTCTTCTTGATAAGTATTGGGTCTTTAAATGTGTTACTTGGTGCTACATGCTTCATTTATTTACTTGAATTATACTATTTTTTTTGTATTGTTGATTAAAGCACTTTAATGTACGTTGATTATTTTAATCTACTTTTGCTACAGTTACTCAGTACTTGAGTCATTTTTTCACCAAGTCATTTTTTTCTTTTAATCAAGTAAGGATTTGAATGACTACTTTTACTTCTACTTGAGTAATATTTTTTTGAAGTAACAGTACTTTTACTTGAGTACAATTTTGGGCTACTCTACCCACCTTTGCATATCGAACTGGTTGCCCTTTTAAGTAGCTTTGTTTTCAAAAAGGTTGGTGACCAGTGTTCCCTCTAAACTGCGCGCGTGCGCAATCGCGCACTGCCTGCACATTCTCAGCGCACAAGAAAATCTAGCCAGCGCAATGTTCCCTCTAAACTGCGTGTGTGAGTTTTTAAAGTTTTTTGAGAACCGGCTTCTTCGGCTCGGTTCACTAAAAGGAACCGGCTCTTTTGGGTCCTAAGCGGCTCTTCGGGTTGTTTTTGCTTCTTTCATCCCTATATGACCAAATATTATGTAGAATTATGCACAAAATGACTTAAAGGAAGGGGGAATAGAACAAAAAAGAAAAAAATACCAAAATGAAAAAGACAAAAAAAACAAAACAAAAGGAAGAGAAAAAAGAAGGAAAAATTCAGAAAAAAGCCAGAAAAAAAGAAAAGAAAGAAACAAAGGAAATAAATAAATAGAGAACAAAAAGAAAAAGTAACAGCTAGGAAAAAAATCAAGTCAAGTCAAGTCATTTTTATTTGTATAGCCCTAAATCACAAAGAGTCTCAAAGGGCTTCACAGATTATTACACTATATTACACAGACTATTTTTCAGCCGACGATAAGAGTAGGTTATTCATATGCTATGGAGTAGAAGTGAGTTTTAAGCTTAGATTTAAAAAAAATAAACACAATGAGATTTTTTAAAAAGGGATTAAAAAAAAGAAAAAAAAAACAGGGAAAAAGAAGAAAAAGTTTGTGTTGCATTCAAATAATTTCCAATTATACCAAGTCAATCTTGTTGCCAACATTGTACTTTCACTAAAAAATGTGATTAAATACAGTTCTGTATCGTGCAACTGACTAAATAAGCCCCCAAAAATGTTAGTAGTATGCGACAAAAGATACCAGGAAAAAAAAGAAATGGAAATCTTGTGAAAGAAAGAAATGACATTTGTAGGCCGTACAACCTTTGCAATAATCTCATCTCATCTCATTAGCCGTACCGCTTATCCGCAATAGGGTCGCGGGGGGGCTGGAGCCCATCCAGCCATCTCCGGGCAGTGGGCAGGGGACACCCTGAACTGGTTGCCAGTCAATCGCAGGGCACACAGACAACTCATTCGCTCATTCACACCTAGGGACAATCTGCACCGGCCAATTCACCTGAAAATGCATGTTTTTGGAACGTGGGAGGAAACCGGAGTGCCCGGAGGAAACCCACGCAAGCACGGGGAGAACATACAAACTCCGCACAGGAAGTCTGGAGCTGGATTTGAACCCACGACAGGTTCCCATGACATGAACTGTGCCGCACAAGCGCTAGTCACTGCGCCGCCGTGCTGCCCCTTTGCAATAATACATTAGTCAATTCATTCAAAAGTGAATTTTTTTTTGTATTGCCAGAAACTCCGCAAAATGTAACTTGATGTCAAGTTTTGGACATGTTTGATAATGACTCAGTTGCCACATTTGGGATTGCCGTTGCTCACTGTTGTTTCAAGCGTTGCTCATCGACTTTGTGTGAACGCTCAGACCCGTGGAAAATTACAGGGAACATTGTTGGTGACCTCTGATCTTGTCCCTCTGCAAGAATGCTTTCCATTTTTTCTGTATTGTCGGTTGAAGCTCCAAAATGCGTTGACAATTTCTTCCCCGTTGCACATTTCGGCTTGACCTCCTTCGGGGTTTATCTGAAGTTTTCCTTCCCGGGAATAAAGCGAATAAATGCCTGGGGTGTTGAGTCAGCGAGGAGCTTTTGCAACACAAATAAGCAAGCGGTGGATGAGCAGTTATCCACAACGTGGCTTTACTTTGACACTGTATAGTCTAGATGTAGTGACTGTGAACCTCAACGTTTCCTCTCCTCGCCTTCAAAATAAGGGCTGGGGCCGAGCGGCCGGGGGAGGGTAGTCACCCGACCGTGTCCACTGTACCACCCGTGTAAACTCTCGGCGGTTTGGTTTGCTCCTTCGCTTTCTCCTGACCACCCCTTTCATTTTCGAGAGGAAGAAAATATTTATTTGGTTTAGGGTTTATATGTGCCAGTCTTTTTCTCTTTCTGTCTCATGGAGGCTGTCTTTGCTTTTCCACTGACACGAGGGGGACAGGAGCCCTCTTTTCCTCCCATTTTATGTTTAGTTATTGCCATTTTCCTGACTTGCATAATTCTTCGCCTTCCTGACTTGGCTGCAGAGGGATCTGACACACATGGCACACTGCAAACACCTCCTTTGGAGTTGAATTTTGTTCTTGGATGAAATTACAAGCGAATAATCCTTATAATATTTTTTTTCCAGTCACTGTTGAGTAAGAAGAAAATACAAGCAAAATTATTTGATATGGCAGATAATTTTAGATCTATTTTCTTATTTTACTAATATATATATATATATATATATATATATATATATATATATATATATATATATATATATATATATGTACCGTAAATTCCGGACTATAGAGCACACCTGATTATAAGCTGCACCCACCACATTTTAAGAGGAAAAACGATTTTGTACATACACAAGCCGCACCTGTATATAAGCCGCATGCGCCCACATTTAAACATGTAACACAATTACGAAATTAACCCAATCCCGACTTCAAGTCCCGCGATTGAAACTAAATGTCCTTCATTAAAATCCACAGTCCAAAAATCACAGCCAGCAAAATGAACGGAAAATGATACCGGTGCTTAAGGTTTGATGCAGACCTGCAGAGTCCAGGTCCCGTTGAAAGTAATCCAAGGAAAAAAGTGTATATTTCCAAAGGTAAGGGTGGGAAAAATATATCAGATGAACACATTTACTCACGCAACTCCTTTTTCTTTAACCAATTTTTTACCTCCTCTTCTTTCCTTGTCTGTCTTTAGCAGTCCCCACTTAAACTCGGCACCCCGCGTTTGTACCGCCCCTCACTTTTCGTTCACCCGTGCAAAACATATCAGAATAAGTGTCTAAAATAAATACAAATAAATACATTACAAAAATATACAGTTGCAAATACATATTACACATGGTTACACATATTTACAAAGAAAGATGGTACACCGAGAGAGTTTTCAAAGCTTTAATAATAATAATAAAATAGCTTTGACAGGGCAGTCAATGGTAGCAACACTCGAGCGCCGCTGGCGGCCGTTAGAAAAATTACATAAATTGGCCGCATCACTGAATAAGCCGCAGGGTTGAAAGTTAGGGAAAAAAGTAGCGGCTTATAGTCCGGAATCTACGGTGTATATATATATATATATATATATATAATATTGTAATCTTTTTTACTCATTTGACGTATTTTCTTTTTTTTACTATGTATAAATATTTATCATATTTATATTTTACTAGTAAAAATAAAATAAAATAATTCTGACCATATATTTTTTTCCAGTAAACTCATTTTGCTTAGTTTTAGAACTTTTTAATTTTTTTATTGCCATTTAACATTTTCCCCTTAAACTTAAGAAAAATAAACAGATTTTTTTCCAGAATACCATATTTTTACTTATATTTGTATTCCTCCTTTTAAGAATTATATTGATATGTATTTTGAATTAAATGCACTATTTTTCTAGATGAATAAGAAAAAAACTAAACAGTGAAATAAATTTTCCAAATCTATTTTCTATATCTTTATCAGAAAATATTCAAAATACTGCAAAATCTATTTTTGGTGGCAATTACAGTATACCCCGGTATATTATTTATTTTTTCTTTCCTTAATTTTGTTACCAAAATGAACTTCCAATATGCATAAATTCTCACACTACACCATTGTATGAATGTTACATTTCTGTTACACTAATTATTATATTTCTACATTTCTATTTCAGGCAATCTGAATGTGACACTACAAGTGTGGGACATCGGAGGCCAAACAATAGGAGGAAAAATGTTGGATAAATACGTGTATGGAGCTCACGTAAGTCATCTTACTGAGCATGTACACTCAAATATAAAACGTTTTATGCTACTACAGACGCTGCCCTACTTACGAACGATCGTTCATAAGTTGAATTTGTTCGTAAGTTGCTTCAGTATGTTTAAGGTTTATATAAATATCTTCAAGACTTGTATAAGTAAGCTGTATTGTTATGTACAAAAAAAATATGCTCTATAAAGATAAAGTTAAGTTTAACTTACTTTTGGAAGATGAGCTTCAACAGTTAGGCGACTTCCTCCTCCGTGGTAGAAAAAAAGCGATCCAACAGTTTTCTCAACCGCATCAAGCTTTCTTATTCCACTTTCATTTCGAATGAAACGGCTTGCCTCTTCTTTACACTTTACACCAACAATATCGAATGGATGCACGAGATATTAAACAATAAAAATGTCAAAGTTCTTAGCGCACTGGAGATACGGTATAGAATGTTTATACACGGGCTAGGAAGAGGAAGCGGATTCCTTCTGGGTGACTTCTGTGAGAGATATTCAAGATATAAACTCTCTGTTGGCAGAATTATTCAGATAAAAACACTTATTGAGGTTTTAATCTACATCGTGGATACCTCAGCCCAGCCTGACCGTCCATCCTAGCTGTCCGCCCAGGCTAAACTGAAAACATCCGGTAGGTAGGCGTGGTCTATTGACGTCACACATAAACAGGAAATGAAGTCACACATGAATGCGATTTCACATTAAAATGAAATTACTGTAAACCGTATTTACAAATAATGGAATTAGACTGATCTTTGAAACGTGAGTATGTGTGTGTGTGTGTGTGTGATGATTGTTTTTATATTTAGGAATATAAAAACATGTTAATTTCATAGCATTGAAGTCTGAGAAATACACAACCAAAAACAGCTAACTTTACACTTCTCACAGCGCCACACGGCTGGTAGTGGCGGAAAGAAGCACTACAGTACTGTCATGTATTCGGAAAAAGGTGCACACAATACAAAATCTAACTTACAGCAATGTTTATTTTCGTATCTACCGTTTTTCGTAAGTCGAATGGTCGTAAGTAGGGGAGCGTCTGTATATTGGCATGGGATTGGTGCCGATACCAAGCACCCAATACCTCTTTCGGCTGTGTGTGTTTTGTACCATATTCTCAATCTACCCATCTTAGTTTGTCTTTAAGCAGTGCGTCATCCCTCGTCAATGTAATAACCTGGGTCAATTTGGAGAAAATGGGAAGTTCTCATCACGGCAGTGGGACGGTAATAGGAAAAACGGGAAGGATTAGTTTTGAGGCGCTTGGGTGACTGGGCAGGCGATTATTATTGCAGGCTCGTCAGACCTCCTGGTTGGATTTTTACCATAATAAACTCAAACCGTGGACTGACACTTCAACTGATGGCGAACACAGCCCGCCGACCGGCCGCCTCACAATTTGTGTCAAGGTGATTAAAGGAAACGGCAACATCCGAACGGTTGTCAAATACTTGTAATTTTTACCAAGATTTTCGGGGTTTTATCCCCCTAAAGACTAAACCTGATATTTTATATATTGATTCCAACCCCCCTCAAAGAGAATTATAAATATCTTGCGTAATAATGTGAACGTCCATTTCTGTTTAATAAATCCACACACCTCTTAATATTTTTGAGTTTAAGTTTTCCTTGCCCTCATGTAGGTTTTAGATCAGGGAATGGTGTAATGATAGTGTGTAGTTTGCAATAGTCTGTGGTCTGTGCAGCCCTTTGAGACTCCTTGGGCTGTACACATAAACATGGCTTGACTTGAAACCTCTGCTCTTTGATTTGTAAAGGAACTAGGTGGATGACACAGAACTGGCAACAAAACAACCCAAAATACTCTCTTCAATGCTTAGATTAGTCAATGTTGGGCATGCTTCTGAAAAATAGTAATGTGTTACAGATACTAGTTACTTCTTTGAAAAAGTAATTCCGTTATCCCCTAGATTACTAACACCAAAAAGTAGAACATCGCTCCAAATTGCCATATATAGATACTCACATAGAATTGGACTTATAGATTAATAGATGCGATTTTGAAATATTTTATTGTTAATTTTCGTTATTTTAAAATCTTATTTCATGTAGAAATAGAAAATAGATATATTTGAAGTTTTTATGGGAGATTTTCTTGTAGGAAACCTAATTTGTCCCTAACTCACCCAGACCCTAGCGCCGAAGGCTCCTAAGTTCTCAAAAACTGCTCTGAACATTGACAAATGTAAGATCACCCAGAGTGACTTAGTTAAAAATTTAGGTGTCATATTTGACCCCGATCTGTCCTTTCAAACACACGTGAAGAATATTTCTAGAACAGCTTTCTTCCATCCACACAACATCGCTAAAATTCGTCCTATGCTGTCTCAGTCAGATGCGGAGATTATAATTCACGCGTTTGTTACTTCCCGTCTCGATCACTGTAATGCACTACTCTCCGGTCTCCCGAAGTCCAAAATCAAGAGCCTGCAGCTGGTACAAAATTCTGCAGCGAGGCTTTTAACTAAGACAAGACAGTTTGATCACATTACCCCAATTTTAGCTAACCTGCATTGGCTCCCTGTTAGCTTAAGATGTGATTTTAAGGTTCTGTTGGTATTATACAAAATCACACATGGATTTGCTCCCGCATATCTTTCAGATTTAATTTCCCCCTATGTTCCGTTCCAGAGCCTTTGCTTTTAAAACGCTCGTCTACTAGTGATCCCAAGATCCAAGAAGAGATCCGCAGGTTCGAGAGCGTTCTCCATCCGGGCCCCGGTGCTGTGGAATGCTCTTCCCCCTGAGATTCGATCTGCAACCTCAGTGGAAATGTTTAAATCTAAGCTTAAAACACACTTCTACTCTATAGCATATGAATAACCTATACTTTATGTTGATAATATGTGTATCATTTGCCCTCAAGTAGGTTAATAGTCTGTAATAAGAGTAGTAGCAATAGTCTTTGATCTGTGCAGCCCTTTGAGCTATACAAATAAACATGACTTGACTTGAATAAATGCATTATAACCCAGTCAATGCTCAACCTAACAGCGATGCATTCGTCCCTGGTCACAAGTCACGCCGGTTTGATGCCAAGACCGCGTGGAACGTTCTCCTCCTATGGTTCCGCCCTGCACTTCCTGTAATCAATCTTGTCCGACCCGATAGCCGAGTGTTAATCGAGAGCGTCGCGAGCTGTCGACACCGAGCAGGTCGATCATGACGGTGCGCGTCTGCTCAACGATGGCTTCTTCAGTCATGCGGTTCAGTACAGTAAGAGTACAAACACGAGTTTCGCTGTGCCGATGTGGAGATAACGTGACCTTTACAACAAATGATTTGCTCAAAGTGCTACTTGTACTAGGTTGACGCTGACACTCAACATTGGGTTCACTGATAGAAAGAGCCTGTGATGAACTCGTGGTACTCGTCATACTACACTTTCACAATCACCGCTTTCTTTTACCCCTATTCTCTTCTGTTTTCTCCAAAAAGGGGGTTCTTCTCGTGTATGACATCACCAATTACCAGAGTTTTGAGAATTTGGAGGATTGGTTCACCATGGTGAAAAAGGCTAACGAGGAGTCTGACGTCCAGCCCGTTGTGTCCCTGGTTGGGAACAAAAGTGAGTGTCACGCATACAAAGTCACACAAACATTCTGCTGTTTATTTTACAGTTTTTAAGAATGTTCAATGGTAGAAGAGGAACAACTTTCACCCAAAATTTGAGTCAGTGTAGTGTGAGTAGAGGTAAGATCGGGCCTAAAAAATTCAGCCCGACCCGACCCGAGTCACGGGTATATAAACCCGAACCCGCCCAAACCCGACAGATTAATATATCTTGACTGTTGTTATTCATTTATGTTGAATAGGGGTAGGTGTCACAAATGTATACTTATTTTTGTCCAGCTTCCATTTATTTTCAGATATAGAATGACATAAATTAACTTTTTTACCACTTTGAAGGTGTTATAGGAGGCCTCTGGAGCTGAAAATTTAATGTTTGCTAAAAAAAAAATCTCATTTTGTGAAGTTTTATGAGAACGTTATTATACTTTTATGTTATAATTCCAGTCCAAGGTAAAAAAGTGTTGTTGCTCAGCCAAGGTTTTGCTGATTGAGAAAGTTTGCAGTAAGAGTCCGTCAGAGTGGACAAATCTGAATCTTTTTCTATGTGTAGTTGGTACGGGGCTGACGACTTCCTCATAAATTGCCAACATTTTGCATCCATTAATGTACGTTTACGTTTTGTAGCGTCATAAATTTTGTTAGCTTCTTTTGAATATTTCTTCTGGGGCTGAGGTTTCGGCTTGATTCCTAATCACTTATCCTTTTTTGTGTTCTCTGTGCGTCTACTTTGGAAAATGATAGGCAAATGTACGACATTATAACGCACGGGAGAGTCCGGAAGCACAAAGTTATTCGATGCAGGTTTCTGATTGGCTGCCGAGTATGCAAATTGCCATTCAAATTGCCTTACAAAATTAGCGTCTTTGGACACCTTGATTCCATGAATATAACTCTATATAATAATTGAGACCCCTTTCTACTGACTTTTGAGATAAGTTTGCACAATAAGGATGAAAGTAATTTTGTTGGGTGTGACTCAGAGCTCTCTGTCAATGAATTAGCTTTAAAATGGAACAATTTTGATCTTACCTACGGTTTATAGTTAAGTAGACTACAGAATGGGACTTCAACTGTGCTCTAGACTTTTGGGACACCCTGTATATTCTGCTTAGTTAACATTACCTGGACTATTTGGACAAAGTAGGGAAAATTACGGCTACCTGATCCATGCATTGGATGCATCATTTTATAAGTCACATGGTTCAAAACTTAAGAAGAAAATATTTGCTTATAGATTGTTTTTTTAATGTTAATTTGGTTTATTTTACTTTTGGAGTATGTTCTAGTCCGGAGCCTTCGCACTAAAAATTCTGGTCTACTAGTGATCCCAAGAGCCAAGAAGAAATCCGCAGGTTCGAAAGCGTTCTCCTTTCGGGCTTCAGTGCTGTGGAATGCTCTGCCGGCCGAGATTCCATCTGCAACCTCAGTGAAACTGTTTAAATCTAGGCTTAAAACACTTCTATTCTATAGCATATGAATAACCTATATTTTGTCTTGACAATATCTGTGTAGTATTTGTTATTGCAACCTCTGTTGCAACCTGGTCACCCTGGAAGAGGGTTTACCTCATGTGCAGTCCCTTCTCGAGGTTTCTTCATTTTCCTCACATTGAGGTTTTTGAGTTTTTCCTTGCCCTCATGTAGGTTTTAGATCAGGGGATGGTGTAATAATAGTCTGTAGTTTGCAATAATCTGTGGTCCGTGCAGCCCTTTGAGACTCCTTGTGATTAAGGACGTCACAAATAAACATGACTTGACTTGAGTTAAAATGTTTTTGAAACTCAGTGGCGATGATCTAGCATCCATGGCCCATCAAACCCCAGGACGGCGCTTATCGTTCAGATGCCTTGACCACTCTCCGTCTCTTTCTGTACTCCAATCGTCGATCAACCAGAGTTGACGCTAACCAGGCATGTTAGCTGTTATCTCCAGAATACCGAATAATAATCATGATGCCTTGCCGTGTTATTGTTAAATGTCTGCTTGTACGTCTCTGTCCACCTTTTCGAACGATGAGAAACAGTTAACAGCGCACGGGAGCTTTTTTATGTTAAATCACTTGGGGTTAGAGGTCAGGTTTTAAATCCTGCGCTCAACAAATTCTCCAGTCTTCACTTGACTCCTAAAAGCATCTTTGGAAGCGGGCGCCACTTGTATTTAGACTGTAATATTTAAGTACGTACATCCCAGCGCCTAATGGCTCTCTTGCTTGGAATACCCCCGCGTGTGTTTTCCGACCCTAAAAAAGAAAACTGCAATCCCACACATATTGCCCCGCTAGGAGCCATCAATCACCTCGCCGATCTCCCTGCACTTCCCCAAATTCATTTTTAAGTCCACGTGAACTCTTCTCACACCGAGTGCCGTACTTTCTGCACTATAATTAAACACACACCGCACAAAAAACTGAAAACTCTTGCAAACACACTACCTCATACGAACGTAAAATGGTACTCATGTCTATGTTTCTTGCACAATGTTGACTGCACTATGTTTACTGCTCACCTTGCACAATGTTGACTATTTTTTTGCACTATGTTGACTATTTTTGCACCAAATGCATATTGCACACAAACCCTTACGATACCAACTGTATGTAACATCCTACATGCCGTCATTTATTTGCGTAAATATTGTTTAAATTATAACTATAACCTTATCCTCCTTGTTTTATAACCTTATCTTCTCTGTTCCTTATCTTTTCGGTTTCTTTACCTTACTGTGAATGTGTGAAACTGGAGTGTCATGCCCAATTTCGGTGTCACAATATGTTAACCCATTTTGTTACAATGACAATAAAGGTATATTCTATTCTATTCTATTCTATTCTATTCTATAAGGCACCTGAATTATAAGGCGCACCCCTAAAAATCTTATATATTTCATATGCTGAACTCACTCCCTGCAATGCCATCCTTCCTCACAGCCACTTTCCCCATTGCCCGCTCCATTTAGAGCCTGACTCCCCCCCCCCCCCCCTTTTTTTTTTTCATTTTTTTCAACAAATGGACACACACCCACTGCCTCCAGGAAACAACATCACTTTAACAATTTAACACTTTAGGACCAATAAAAGCTAACCTTGCTCATTGCACAATCAGGTACATTTGCTTTACAACTCAGAACCTTTTGCACAAATCAGAATTTTTTGTTTACAAGATACTACTATGCACAACCGCCGCGGGTTTTGATTGGCTCCTGATCAGTGTTTGTACCCAGTCCTGTCTGTCCCCTTTTGTCAGTCCGTCTGCGAACTTCAGTTGACACTAGCCACGCCCTTTTCGACCCTGACTCCGACCTGTCCTGTTTTTTCGCTCCTGTCTGTCCCCCGGCTTCGACCCATTTTTTATCCTTACCATGTCTACTCTCCCTTCCCGGCTTTCAACCTCCTTTTGTCCACGACCACGTCTACTCTCCTTTCCTGGCTTACGACTCGCTTACGACCCCGACCACGTTTTTGCTCTCCTGTCCCGGCTACTGACCCGTTTTCCGTTCCCGACACCGCCATTGCTCACCACGGAAGTTCCACTTCCGGTTTCAGAGCGACTTGCTTCCCGCGAACCACGATCAACGGATCGTGGGCGCAACCCTTTCCCTTTCTTCCAATAAAACGCAAGTGGGTCCTGTCTCCATTCTGATCCTGACATTATGTGTGCACTGTCTATTGATCTGTCGTACTGTCTACATGTGTGTCTTAGTGTAGTGTGTCATAGCATTGTGTTTTTGTGTTTTTTGTTTTTATTTTCTAGCAGTTTAAATTCTCTGTTTTTGCTGCAGAATTGACAATAAAGCAGACCTTGACTTTGATAAAAGACGATCTAGTCTAGGCAACACAAAATCAGATGTTTATCGGTGCTGTTGGTATTTATTGGGGGTGCCCTGTCACAAAACCTAGATAAAGACATTCCCTGAGGCCTAAAGTACAACTGTACATTTTCATGAAAATTGGTTCAGCTGTTTCAGAGCCTATAAGTCACATACAATCACACAAAAAATAGAGTTTTATAAAGTATTTTAGATCATATCAGATTAAAATAGATTTGGTAAACTTCGATTACATTAGATTTTTTTTTTCCTACCAGTAGGAGGCACTAAATAATAAACACTTCTTAAACTTTGGTATTAAGGCGAGGGGCCTCCACCTGTCATATTACGTTAGTTTATATTAGTTAAGATTGAGATTTAGTAGATCTTTAACACACCATTTCGACTCCCGGTGCCAGAGACGAATGGAGAAAACGGAAAGTCGTCCTGAAAGATATAAAAAAATACAACAAAGCACGATCCTTGGAAACAGCTCTTTGGTGTATTCGATGAAGAATTGGACTTTGCATTCATTTATTTATTGTATAAATAAAAATGTATTATTTTTCATCTTTCTTTCTGTTTTCCTCATTCTCTAGGATTATTTTATGGCACTGTGAGTAAAAATAGTGCGATAACAAGATGAAATGTAATTCTTTTTTGGATGTCATCTTTATGTTTAGCATTCTGCCTCCCCCCGCTAGTACTTTTTTTTCCGATTGATTTGCATACTCGGCAGCCAATCAGAAGCCTGCATCGAATAACTTCGTGCTTCTGGACTTCCCGGAGCATTATAAGGTCGTACATTTGCATATTGTTTTCCAAATTAGACGCACAGAGAACATAAGAAAAATGGATAAGTGGTAAGGAATTAAGCCAAAACCTCAGCCCCAGAAGAAAGATTCAAAAGAAGTTAGCAAAATTGATGATGCTATGAAACGTAAACGTACATTAAAAGCATCGTGGAAAGAGGAGTTCACGTGGCTTGTAGCAGACGACGCAATGCAAACATTGCATGAATGAAGATGAGTAAATATAGGTACATACTGATGGCAGATGGAAAACAGCTATGTCATATACATGAAATGAATGTTATAAGTAGATTTATAATAAAATTAATTTTAAAGTGTTGTTCTGTTATATATTCTGATTATCGATCCTTAACACTTTGCAACAACGTTTTTTTTTTCCGATGAGTCGTCTTATTCCATTTCAAGTTGTGAAAAATGGGGCAGGCAACTTTATGGCTGGGCAGGCAACTTGTCTGCCCTGGTGTCCGCTAACTTTTTGTTGAGATTTAGACACTGACTTCACGTATAAGTACTGTATGCATTTCCAATCTCAACCACTTTAGTTTTTTGTACATAAGCCGGACCGTGTTATAAGGCACTTTCAAATTTCTGACCAATTTAGGATTTTGAGGTGCGCCATGTATTCCGGAAAATACGGTACATTTCTCTTTATGTTCCTTTCACTCCGATGGCACTCTTGAAGGGGCTTTTTACGCTTCAACCATCGCTCACATTTAGTGTTTTTGCAAGGCAAATTCTTGGTTTGCAACAACAATGGACGTGTGATTACGTAGCATTCTTCGGGAGTGGAGACGTCTTCGCGAGCCGTTCCCATGATGCCGGACGAGTCGGGCGACATGTTTGCGACAAACCGAAATAGACGAGCAGACATAACAAGGAGCTTGTGCAAACAAGACATTTTTGTGTCTTTGAGGAGTTGACTGGCGGGGGATCCGGGTGTTTTGACACCCGAGGACGCTTCCACTTAGATAAACTTGAGGGTGACGCTTTGCTATACCGGCCTTGGCTTGACAAAAACAGCACGCTTCAGTGAGTCACTCTTGTCCACTTACTGTATGAGTTATCACAATATACCGTGTTAATTCGTGTAAAATGCACATTTTTTAAAACCCAAAAATATCTCCAATTTTGGGTGTGCTTTATACATGAGGTTTACCGTATTTTTGCAATGATAATTTAGTCTACGGATGCTGCCTTACTTACGAACTATCGTTCATAAGTTGAATTTGTTCGTAAGTTGCTTCAGTGCTATATTTTGTAAGTTTAAGGTTTATATAAGTATGTTTAAGGCTTGTATAAGTAACTTGTATTGTTTTCTACTAAAAAAAATAAACATTTCATGAAATAGTATGCTCTATAAAGATGAATAAAGTGGAGTTTAACTTACTCTTGGAAGATGCACTTCAAGAGGTCCTCCTCCGTGGTAAAAAGTGGCCGAAAAAAACCTTTCCGACCATTTTCTCAACCGCATCAAGCTTTCTTATTCCACCTCATTTCAAAAGAAACGGCTCGCCTCTTCTTTACCCTTTACACCAAGCATATTGAGTGGGTGCACGAGATAGCAAACGATAAAAAAGTTGTTAGTGTACAGTATAGTATGTTTACAGACGAACTAGCAAGAAGAAGGTGGATTTCTTCTTCGGTGGGATGTTGGCTGACCTCTCAGAGCGCCACACACCAGTAGTGGCGGAAAGAAGCACTACAGTACTGTACTGTACTCGGGAAGAGGTGCACACTATACAAAATTTAACTTACAGCAATGTCCAAGTATTTTTCGACATCCCGGAAAAAATGTCCGTATCTACCATTTTACCTAAGTCGAATAGTCGTAAGTAGGGGATCGTCTATATTGCAAAACATTGGCTGCAGCGAGAATCTAACCCAGGTCGTGGCAGTAAGCTCGCCGAATCCTAACCACTGAACCACCACTAATACAGATGACATACGAAAAGGTATTAGAACAAGGATGTCTAACTAATTTTAGCTCAGGGGGCCACATGGTAGAACAAATATTCTCACAGGGGCCAGACTAGTCGATTTTAGAGATGGAGGGCGGGAAGGAGGGCGGCTGAAACGGGGGGAGAGAGAAGGGGGAAGGAGACTCAGAGGGAGAGCTGGGGATAGAGAAAAACATGAGAGAGATAGATAGAGAGAAAGACAGAAAGAAAAATAGAGTGAAAAAGGAGAGGAACATTACGCTTCAGTGAGTCACTAAACATAAACGCTGTTATTCTGCTATTTGAAGAAATAATAATTTAATGGAGAAACACATTCAATTGAATCGTCTTTATTGTCATTGATATCAACATTGTGAAACATTGTATGCAGTGAGATTAGAGCTGGCGCTTCAGGATAAACATGTCATAAAGACTTCAGAGAGCGAAATAAAAGACACAAAAATATTTTTGACGTGGACTGGCCTAAGTTATAATAATAGTGCAAAGAAAAACAAGAGTGTATTGTAACAATAGTGCAATAAAAAGAAGTGAAATAACACTTAGCAGCACTTGTTTTCCAATGGTAAAACAAATATTTCTCGATTGAACCAAAAAAGTGCTCATTTACAGTATTCTCTTGCTCCTTATTTCTTGAACTTTACACATTTTTCAATTTATTTCTATTCATCACCCCTTAATTGTTTTCCTTATTTTACTTTATTTTCAGTACAGTAAAACTGAAACAGATTTTTTTTTTTCTTTTACTGTATTTGGATGGTATTTCAATGAATCCCCCTTTATTTTTTTAGTGGTGTAAGAAGTAAAATATATACATAATTTTCTTTATTATCCCTGAATTAATTTTGTTATTTCACTTCATTCAAAATATCCATAAATAAAAAAAAAAAAAAAAAAAACAACCTCTGGATTTTTATTTTTCTATATTTACAAAAACTAAAAATCTTTCTTAGTAAAAACAATCCTCATGGCAAGTGTTATTATTTTATTTAGTTAACTTACTTTTAATTCATTTTTAGTACAATAAAAAGAAAAATGATTCCCTTTTTTCATTTTCCTCTGTTTTAGTGGTTTCATTTATTTTGCTTGTATTATTTTTCTTAATGTAATCATTTTAAACACATTTTAGTACAGAAGGAAAAAGATAGTTCCTATTGTACTTATATTCTGGTATATTTTTCTTATTTTTTCTAATAGGATGGCAAAGGAATATGAATTCAGTTTTTATTTTGCTGTATTAAATTAAAAATGCTAAGAGTAAAAAAAAACAATTCTACTGATGCATTTCTCCCCAGTGTTCTTATTTTTATTTTACTTTTATTTTACTATATTTTAATGTAATTTCTATTTGTAAGCTTGTATTATTTATACAAATTTTTAGTAGGATAAAAAAAATATTTATTTCTGTTTTATCTTTGCTGTATTTTTTTCCTGTTTCATCTCAAGATGATTTTTCTAATTTTACTGTATTTTATGCAAATTTTTTATAGAATAAAAACTATTTCAGCATTATTCTTATTTTTAATTAAAAAAAAAACAAAAAAACAGTTAAAAGTTAAAAAAACTACCAATGTATTTCCCCTATTGCACTAATGTAATGTATTTTATATTTTTTATTACAATAAGAAGTCAATTACTTGCTTCTTTTTTGTTTTACTATATTTTTCGTTTGTTTTTATCTATTATCCTTGTAATTTGGTTCTTATTTTACTGTATTTTCTTCTCTTGGTTAAAAAAAAACCTAGTCAATAAAAAAACACACACAAAAAAATCCTTCCATGGATATTTTTTCCCATTATTGTCAAAATTAAAAATTATTCTCTCAACCCCAAACTAAAAAAAAATTTCTGTGGAAAGCCATCTAAGAAATGTGTATGGAAATTTTACAACCGGATTTAGTCATTCCATCACTTACCTTATCGTCGACAACCCCAACATATTTCACGGCATGCTATCAATAATGATACTTAATATAAAAGTCCGTTTTGCTTACGTTAGTACTTCTGTAGACTTACAGTCTGTGCCATTTATCAAAGCAATTTGTTTTTGGGGAGTAGAGGTTGCAGGGCCGTGTTAGCTGCAGACCAGTTTTCCCCCCGGGAGCTCTGGAAGCATCCATCAGGATCTTGCACTGGCCTTATTTGGGGTGACTTCAATGGGTTCATTTCTCTTAACCCTTCCTCATCACTCACTGGGTTTCTCCGCAGTCTCCGCGTCCAGGTCCGCCATGGGAAACATACCTATTTTCGTTTCCGCACCGCTGATCGGAACACTTTTAATTCATTACATTTTAAGGGGGATCAGATTACAGATACTTTTTAAAAGCCATGGGACATACGGTAGGGAAAGGATACTAGATTTCGATTGCGTGGTGTTGAAGTCTAGAATGATGACAGATTTTTTCTGAAAAATACATTTTTAAATCCCGTCTTGCCCATTTTTTTTGTGCTTGGGGAATTGCTCTCACCTGCGTTCACTCGTTTAGCCCCAGCTGCCACGCGTTCCCTAATTAGTTCTCCTATTTAAACACGTTATTCTCATTCATTCCTTGTCAGTCTGTCAGCGAACCTCCGCACATGCAAGGCAAGCATTTTTGACTGACACTGTAAAACTACAGAATCTGAAAAAAAAAATAAAATAAATAAATAAATATATATATATATATATATATATATATGTATATATATATATATATATATATATATATATATATATATATATATATATACATCACTATTTAAATACTCTATATCAACACGTTATATTGGGTATTTTTGTATTCTATATATTTTATCTTATATCTTTTATCTTTTATCTTTTATTTTATTATTTTATTTTTCAACACAAGGATACTGCTGTGTGAATTTCCCTACGGGGATGAATAAAGTAACTTTCTATCTGTCTATCTATCTATATCTATTCCTCCTCTTGAACTTTTTTGGGGGAAAGCCATTTTTTTATGTGACAGCTAAAAAACAAATATTTTTATCTTAAATATTTCGTTTTGTTTTTGCAACATTAATTGTAAATGAGAATTTCTTCACAAATGTTTTTACCTGTTTGTATAAAGAGAGGTGAATGAATGACCAAACAAGTACCGTATTTTCCGCACTATAAGGCGCACCGGGTTATAGGGCGCACCCCTAAAAAATCGTTTTTGGTCCTATATTTTCCATACATCAGGCGCACCGGATTATAAGGCGCTACAATGGGAACGTGGACAAAACAGTCAGATAGTTCAGTTTATTTTTTGCTGGCAACTGTGTTCTTTACTGTGCATATGACAATAAACACTTTGAATTGAATTGAGTTTAAAAATAGACTCATCACAGAAACATCAAGATCATTCTAAAACAAGATACCGGGAAATTATAAATCCGCATAGCTCACCGAAGTTCTCTTGCAGCCTTCACGTTCATTAATGATACGTAACCATGGTCTTCTTACAACCGTGAGTGTAGTAAATCCAGGAGAGTCAAATATTTACTAATACAGAATAGTAAAACATGTTTTCTCTATGCGGTAGTGCAACCCAACTGTATGATTCACGTTCATCTTTTTTGGCCAATTGCAGGCTTTGTTTCGCCCCTTTAGCATATGCGAGCCTGTAAATGATCAAAAGGATCCGCCCCCTTTACCTCCGAATAACTTTAGCCAATAGTGACTGATTCAAATGATGATTGACACATTGGTTAGGAAATGAAACGCCTGTAAATAAATCCCAGCATACACCGCGGACGACTTGGCCTTCGGGGGAAAATCTAGTCGGCGGCTGCTTGCCTTAGTTGGAAGACTTTGAGACTTAATATTGATCCATATATAAGGCGCACTGTATTATAAGGCGCATGGTCAGATTTTGAAAAAAATAAAGGCTTTTAGGTGCGCCTTATAGTGCGGAAAATACGGTATATAAAACTTTTTAACATATATTATTCGTTTTTTTTTTTCCTTAAAAATATTTGCAAAATTGTTTAAAAATGATGAAACGATGCATTATTTTATTTTTATGTAAATATAGGTTTTACATTTATTTAAACATTCCCTTGTTTTACTTTGAAAAACACAAATGAGGAAATGTAATGATTGCAGAAGTCTTCATAAATATTATTTTGGTTTAAACAATTATTGTTTTTTTCTCCCTAAATGTTCAAGTTAAGAAGACGATCTTTATTTCAGAAATAATAAAATGATGTTTTAAGTTGATGAAATCCCAAATTCGATTCAATAAGACAACCCATTTTTAGAAATCCAAAAAGACATTAGACCTAATCTACTATTACACTATTTTTACTAACAGTTCCAGAAACACTGATTTGACTAGTGCATTCTTCATCTGTGCACTAATAAGCTCCCGAATAAATATGCATACAGTACAAACATAAGATAGTATAGTATAGTACTGTATTTTGTTGAAAAACCTTCTGTTTTCTGTTTCTGTCTTTTGCAACATTATTGACGCATAGGTGAAGAAGTGGAAAGACTGTTCAACTTATCAGAATGCACTATGCAAATCAGTGTTTCTGACAGCTTGAGATTATCCATTGATTCATTATTGTTTTAAATATGGAAGTATAACCCAATGTAGTAAGGCACATCTTTAAACAGTGTATGCATTTCCAATAACATCCACCGTATTCTGTGGTATTTAAGGCAGACCGGGTTATAAGGTGAACTTCAAAATTTTGAGCTATTTTGGGGTTTTAGATGCACCTTATAGTTCAGAAAATACGGTATTTTAAAAGCATGTACTCTTGTCAAATTGTGCAAAGTACCTTGCTCTATCTTGCAACATCACACTCTTACATAAACAGCGACTCTTTTAATGACACACTCAAGCTTATCTCCCTCTCTTCTTTGTGGACACAGACCGCGGCCAACCTCACTCACAATGTCGTCTTTTCATTGGCTCCTTGTCGATGTTGTGTCAAACAACACGTTCGTGTTTGCCTTGCGCTAGGACGTATCTCTCTCCGTTTTGTTACCCGTTGCCCTTCTTCCAGCCGGTCCTACGTCTAAGTCTGCTACGACATTGTCAACAAAAATCGATAATAGAAATGGTAGATAATGTTGACTAATGTAGCCAGACATGTTTTCCCAACAGAGTGAGGCATCTCTACATGAATGTGTAATCTCTGCTAAGAGTCACACATGCGCAATAGTGTCCACATCTCGAGCTGTAACATAAACATACATACACTCATGCTCTTTTTAATAGCGGGATATTCCAAAATGTCACCAAACTGTATTGGCTTGAACATTACTTGAATTTTATCTTACTGAGGCGAGTCAGACTCTGTTTCGTTCAACTGTCCCATGTGCTCTTTTGAATGAAATACTTCCAAAATAGTACAAACCATTAAAAACAAAGTATTTCTTTGTAAGTCTTGAAGTCCCTTTTTAAATGTTCGTTTGCAAACTTTTTAACTCATCTTTTTATTCGCCCTATCTTTATTGTCAATTTTATTATCATTATAGCTAAATTCTAGAATCACAAGTGCAAATTTACAGGTGGAAAAATGTGAAATAAAACAATAAATATTGTCCATAAAACCTCCCCACAAAGGGCAATAAAAAAACATTGTGTTTTGAAACATTTTGGTATTTTCATCTAACTTATCTGTCCCCCCCCGACATCTTTGTTTAATTATATTTTCTTGTATTTTTTTTTTTTTTTTGTATTTTGGTTATAATGTCAACGCAACATTGCTGTGGAATTTTTGTATGGAAGTGTATATGTATTTTTTTCAATAAAGAATGAAAACAAAAAAAATACATAAATAGATGGCGGCATCAACATCAAGCATGCAGAACAAAACTTCTAAAGTCGGGGAGCATTTGAGCCTAGACATGGCTATTAAAAAAACTACTTGCACAATTGCAAAGCAGACCTTGAGTATCATGGCAATAGCTCTGTGACGCACTAACATTTGAAAAGCAGGAAAACTGAGTCTGACCCGGTAAGATGGTTTCGATGACACGATTGTAAATTTTAGACCCGTATAATTCGCTATCAAAGAGAGAATGAAGAGTGCATGCATTATGAAGGATAAATTCAGATTCAGATTCAGATTCAGATCTACTTTATTGTCATTCTAGTACACGTGTATACAGAACGAAATGTCGATGCATCTGACCCCCACAGTTTCCTTGAATGTACAGATATAAATAATGTTGTATTGTATTTTGGCTACGTATAGTATTTTACCATAGTGCCGATAGTGCAAGAAGAGTAGCCAACCAGATGTGCAAAATGGGCAGTCAGGTTAACAAGTCAGGTACACAGTAACATTAACACTGTAACAATAACGCTGTAATTACAATAGTGCAGAGAGCAATGTGCAAGGAGTGGCAAGCTATAAAAAAAAACTGCCAGTAGTGCAAAAATGTCAGTTGTTAAAAAGTTAAACACGACAAATGTTGTTTAAATTGTTTGGTTTCAAACTGTTTAGAATCATTAAGTAACATACTTTGCAGTTGCTTCACAAATTCCACATATATGTTTGTTTCACTGTTCTACTGCTGCTAATGAGCCTGTTCTTGGTTTGTTTGATTTTATTTTTTTATTTATTTGCATGGTCTAAATATTTGAGGTTGTTTATAGGAATGAGTGGAGAGGTGTTGTTAAAGGACAGTGGGATGTTTAGACGTGTTGTAAGGGATGAGCGGGGCACCTGTATGATGTGGCAGGGGTAAACCAGTGAAAGTTATCGGGCCCTACTGTTGAACAGAAGAGTGTGTTGGCCGCTTTCTTGTGTCCTGTTTCATCTGGAGGGACGAAAGCATAACCAAGGTGCTTAACTTGTTTGGGTCTTTGGGCATTTGGGTTGGCCATTGTGTGTGTTTTGCTACTTTTTCCCTTTTTTATTTTTTTGCTTTTGTGTATGTGTTTGTCTTGCTGCCGGTCACCCCTCTCGAGGGATATGATCAGGGTAGATGGATTTATTTGCATGTCCCTAAGAAATGGACAGAAGCTTGTTTTTTATGTCTCTACTGATCAAGCACTGAACCAAATTGTTTTTGGATTCCTGTTTAATTTTTGTACAAATCTGCAGTCTTTTTGTATGTTTTTGTGTCTGTTTTTATGTGAGTCATAGGCTTTGAAACGACTGAACCGATTTTCGTGAAGATTTACACAGTTGTATCTAGGTTTTTCCAAGTGTCTCTCGCTAGGTTTGGTGTCAAGGCACCCACTATAATACAAACAAAATCAATAGACATCTGATTTCATGTGGAGCTGCATACAGCTTTTTGGCGCCCATTAGTGGGTCCCTGGTGCTTTTTCATCCAACCTCGCCCAAGTAGAATATTCAGTCCTGGCAATAAACCGATTATTCGACTAATCGTTTCAATAATTAGTAACTAGTCGACTATTTGTCGAGTCAAGTCATGGTTATTTGTATAGCCCTTAAACATAAGGAGTCTCAAAAGGCTGTACAGACAATACACAGACATCATTAACATAAAACATAGGTACATCATTCACAAGTTATTGAATATAAATGTGTTTTTAGCATACATTTAAACAGGAACCTGCAGATTTCTTCTTGGATCTTGGCAACGCTAACGAATGATACTTTCAAAAGTGTTTGTTTTTTAAATGTTTTGTTCACAGGAACCTAGGATTTGAAAAGCATCCGATTGGATGGAACTATCTACAGCATTCTAATTTTATAAATATTCATGTAAACATGCATAGAAATCCGATGAAGGTCTTAGTCCGACCGCGGGTAAAAATCGTTAGTTCACCCTGATCTTTTTGTAAGGCCGGCGACGCCTCAGGTGAAACCGCGCCCCGCCCGTCACCTTCACGCCCCGCCGACGGCTTTACAGTTCCCGTCTGTTTCGAGCACATTACTCAAACGAAAGATGCTCGAGAGTCCAGAAGAGCTCAATGCGCTTCTGTTTTTGCTTGAGCTGAAAAATGTTTTTCCTGGCTCGACCCGCTCCTACTTAGGCCCTCTTACAACAAACTAAAAGGTCCTAATTGCCCCCGGGGGAAAGGTTTAGCCACAATAGACATGTGGTGGGACAAAAACCCGGTCCTGGTGCCCCACCGGACCGAAGGGACGGACACATCAGCGGTGTATGTGTCGCACTGTAGGTCGTGCAACCGCAGATTTTGACGGTGTATATACAATGTATAGAGCTAGTTAAGGTTTGGGTTACGGGTGAGTGCAAACCTGGAATGTCTGCCGCTAGCAGCAAATCCGGCGTTTCCTTTTGCTCTTTGCTCTTGATTGGCGCTAAAAGGGTCAGCGCGGACGCGCCGGTTATCGTGCCGGCTGGTTCTGAAGGTCTGGAAGCTAAGGATAAATGCAGAATGGGTGCAAACTGTGGCGGTGTGCACAGATATACACTAGGTGTTGCTTGAGTTCCTGCCAATCTGACCGTCTTTCAAAATAGCAGCACTTTTGGAAAGTTTGTTTTATTTTTTATGTTTCTTTTATGTTATCTATTAAGGTCGAACGCAAAATATCTTAAAACTGGGCTGTTCTTGGAAATTAATTGTTTCAACATACCAGCTCAGTAGCCTAGATGGTAGTGTGCCCGCTTTGAGACTGGGAGGTCGCTGGTTCGCGCCTCGACCGAGACATGACTAATTGGTATAATGGCGGCGCCCTCTGGCTGCGGCTGCATCGACTCGCTACAACGGGTCAGGTGTATCGACATTTCGTTCTGTGTACATTGTTACAAAGAATGACAATACAAAGGAAATTATTATTATTATTATTATTATTATCTAATGTTCTCTTTTAGCCACTGAAGCACAAAGAAAAAACAAAATTACAGAACTTTTTTTTTTAGTTTATTGGATGGCTTTAACAAATACCCAGTTTATTATTACAATTCCACTGTTTAATTAAAAAAAACAGATTGAACCCAAGTGAATTCATTAAAACAAACTTCATACCAGCTCAGTAGCCTAGATGGTAAGGCGCCCGCTTTGAGACTGGGAGGTCGGTCATTCCTAAGACTTAAAAAGTGGTCGGCGGCGCCCTCTGTTGGCTGCGGCTGCATCGGCTCGCTACAACGGGTCAGGTGCAATCGACATTTCGTTCTGTGTACATTGTTACACAGAATGACAATACAAGGAAATTATTATTATTATTATTATTATATGAAATAATGCAAAGGTTCCATGTTATTTTTTTGTGTGTTTTTTTTATATTATTGAATATTGTTTTTAAATGGGAAAAAATGGGGAAAAAACAGTAACATAGACGCTCTTTTGTCCTTAATGGTAGAATTGCGCCACAGTGCTTCTGGCGCTAGTGGTTGAAAAGCGCCATTGCACTCACATGGGTGAAAAATGTGAGAGCGTTGAACTTTTACCAAGATATCTACAAACAGTTTTTGTCCACATCATGGAAAATCATTGCAAAAAACTCTGGGAAGTTGAAATAGCTTGTGTATGAAGTGCAGATGTTGCAAATTACTCCATGCTGTCATTTGAAAATATTTTTTGTTTCAGACAAGGTTTCTCTTTTTCCTCACGCTGAGGTTTTGAGTTGTTCCTTGCCCGCATGTTGGTTTAAGATCAGGTAATTGTGTCATTGTAATCCTGTGCAGTCCTTTGAGACATTTTTGTGATTAAGGGCTATATAAATAAATGTGACTTGACTTGACAAAACGTAGGCCAAAATCTATATGGTAGCATAGACTTGGCGTATCAACTCGGCTTTGCGAATTTCCAGATCAAAGTCAGACGGCATTCGACACTGGTGCATGCTATTACTGATATCATTTTTTTTTTTTTTTTACAAACACAAATTACGCATACCATCTTTTTCAGACTATCGGTTGCATTCTTTTCATCTTTTGCCCAGCATGCGCCTTATACTCTTGAGCAATTAATGTGTGAAATTATTAACACATTTTTACCACATTATCAACCACACGAGGGCTTTTCTAGGCCTTGGTTGATCATTCAGTGTTCATTTTACCTCTAAAAAGTGATGGGTCCCGGGGACTCGCATGCTCAAAAATCTATGGGTCCCAACAGAGATCTATGGGTCCCCAAAATTTAGTGTTATCGAGGTTGACATTGTAAATCGGCGACAAATATATAATATAAATCTATATATTCATTCAGTTTTAATCATCGTGGTTTATTGGTAATACAAATCAGTTATCACTTCAAGATTTTTCAGCTCACAACAATATTGTACATTATACAAAATAATATTGCTGAAATAATTATATTAATCTATATTTTTATTCAGTTTTAATCATCACAGTTAATTGGTAATACAAAAGGAGTTATCACTTCATATTTTTCAGTTTAATTTGCTGTCCCGCCACAGTTGTAATGCCTTCTCAAGGTCAAATCCATTATCATCCTCAGAGCGTAACCAGGAATATAATTGAGTCCATTTTGGCAGAAAAGTCCTTGCTAGGAGTATTCTTTTGTTTGTTTTCTTTCGTCTAATCGTTCGCTTCAACACACGTGTTTTCCTTGCCTTCTCGATCTTCCGAATAATTTCTCTGCCGTTTTTTCGTGCCGGAATTATTGCTGCTGTTATCACTTTCTGCATTAAGTTTCGACTTAGTACTGACAATGAAGAAATGACCAATTTTGTGTTGATTTTCACCTAATACTAACTTTTTTCGGAGGCATACTTAGCCTTCACCTTCCCTCGACGACAACCACCACCACAATGACGTAATCTCAAACAACGAGATCTCGTTTGCCGAGATCGGCGTGCAGACGAAAACTCGAACCGCGAGACCAAAACAACAATGGCGGATCTGCCTGACGAAAAGTTTGGAGTGCGGTAAATCTTTAAAAAAAAAAAATGTAATCGGGTAAAAATGACAATTTTGTGTCAAAAAATGTGCGTCCCGGGGACACACGTTGACTTGACACTATGTGTCCCCAGCAAAAATGATGCGTCTAGGACGCGAGCAAACAAGAACACTGATCATTTCAACATTGACAGTAAAATCAAATGAGAATGGATCAATGACAAACACACCTTGACCTTAAACCTATGGACATACCCTAAACCTAACCCACATTCAACCCTAACCCTTAACTTTAACCCCTCGAAAAAGACAACTCATACTCCAGTGTGACCTATTTGTTTATTACCTCTTTATTATACATTTGTTTGGCTGTTGCGATTCCGGAGTACAAAAAATATGAAAAGGCCTCATTTTCTTTACTTTCATTTTCTCAATAAAAAAACATTTCCACGCCTTGGTCAAACGGGATGAACAAAGATGTCTAACTGTGTCACATCGCATCGTATAAGCGGGGTATTAAAACCCCATTGGGACAATTTCGAGCTAGAAAATACTCGCCGTGGTTCATTGAAGCTGATTTGTTGCACATCGAACAACTCGAAGCAAATTGAACTAAATTGTGACAACTCAATGGCTCAACTGTGGTGCCCCCCTCCCACTTACCCCACTACTACCACACATGCAGTACTCCTTTCCTCATCCCTTTTGACTCTGATGCCTGTTAAAACATGGAAAGTCCTCATTCATTCTAGCCATCCATAAAGCAAATATTGTTGCACATGCAGCTGATGATCAGTCTTCCAATACCGTCTTGTGTGGTCAGTCACGGGCCATTTCAGTCGCACAGCGCGGCTTAGCCACCTGACCTGAATGCATCCTGGAGCCCCCGCCCTCCGTGCCCCCCTTCTCGGGCTCCACTTTATTTTTTCACTTCTCCACAACATTGATATGGAGGAATTTGCGGACGGGGCTGCGTTGACGCATCTTTTAGTCTGTGAGTTTCCAAAAACTTGACATCACCGGCTTGTACTTCCCCTTTTTTAAAAAAAAAAATCACCAGCAGAGTATTAAAAGAGATGACCTGGCATTATTTCTTCTTCAGAGGTAGTGGAAATTAGCTTTTCGTGTTAAAAGGTTAGGCATCTACTGTAACCCCTCGTTTCTCGTGGCTAATGGGAACCAGAACTCCCTGGGATATGTAAAAACCCGTGAAGTAACTGCCCCCTATTTTTAAAATTCCAACCTCTACTCACAGCAATAGTCGACCGGGATAATAGATTGCGAGCGCACCGTTGCTTTACATTTGGAGTGTAAAGAACGGGAAAAACAACCCCTGCTCTCAGCAGTAATTGCCCGGGGATAATGGATCGTCACTGTACCAGTGCTCTCCATTTTAGGCGTGAAAAATGTGAAAAATGCCGCCATGCATTACACAAATTTGCTATCTTCACCATTAGTCGACTCGGGATAATGGATCATAGCCAAAACAGTGCAGTTCATCTTAGGCACGCCACAATGGCATGTTTCAGCAGTCCGAACAGGAAAAAAAAGCGCTCGGCCAGTCCCTGCTCGGATTAATGGTCGACCGGAAATAACAGATAAAAGTCCCACCGGTGCTGTTTATTTTAGATGGAAAGAAGGAGGAAGAAAAAGCAGCCATGCATTACACCAATCTGCTCTCTTGGTTCCTCTAACGGCAATAGTTGACAAATATTAGATCAGGTCCAAAACGATGAAGTTGAATTTAAGCATGCAAAGATGGGCCGCTAAAGCTGAAATGCGAAATGAGCTTTGCCGCCCCCTGCTTTTAGCAACAGTCAACCGGGGATAATGGAACATGGCCACAACTGTGCATTACATGGCCACGATGGCTAACCTCTAGACAAAAGTCGATTCTGCTGGTCTCTGCTTGCAACAATATGCGATTAGGGATAGTAGATTGCGGCCACACGACTGCAGTTCACTACATAATTGCATGTAATTTAGCTGTTTGTTTTAAATTCCATTAGTCACTCTTGGGCTTGTATATGTCGATCTTTTAACAGTCATATATGTGGAAATGATGCATGCATATAGTCAATAGCGTTAGAATAAAATTGTCTTTTTTTTTATTGATAACAACGTTGTGAGCATTGATCACAAAAAGATTAGACATGGCACTCCAGAATAAAGAAGTGATAAAGAATTTAAATAAGCAAAAATATTAACAAGGTAGTGCTTGGTTACTCAAGTTGTAAGTGCATCAGAATATTAGTGCAATGGAAAATACTGTAATATTTTGCTGTATCCCGGTTTATTTTTCATAGTTTTATCATTTTCTTTTAACCGTGTTCTGAATTCCTCCTGCCTAAACAGTCACCCCGCCCCTTTTCTGCATATGTCTTACTGTGCATCAATAACAATATGGTTTAAGTTCTACACAGACGTAAAAAAGCTTGATGAAACTACATTACGTACGCGCAAATCTCGTTTGATTCCAAGTTTCTTTAAAAGCCATAATGTTAAGAAAACGCTTTGGACTGACAAAAGCACTGAAAGGCCTAGGGAGACACTTTCTATCGCCAACAAACTTTGACTTCTCAACGTGCTCAGTGTTTCCCATTGAATTTTGTGAGACCCTGGTGGGCATCCTTTGAGAAGATTATGTACATTTCAAGTTCAAACGCATCGATCTGGTGCATTTTAGGAGCAAAATCAAGAAGGTAGATAAATGATGAATGTGTTGCCTTGTAAACTATTAAATCATACATATACTAGTTGTGAAAAGCAATGACACAGCAAACAAGTCACAACCACAAATCATGGTTTAATGCAGTTTAATGCAAAAAAATTAAATCTGCTCAGCATCTAAATACACTGCAGATTTTGAAAATCTCATCTCATCTCATCCCAGTAATCATCGGACAGTGGGCAGGGGACACCCTCAACTGGTTGCCAGCCAATCGCAGGGCACACAGGGACGGACAACTCGCTCGCTCATTCACACCTGGGGACAATTTGGACCGGCCAATCCACCTGAAATGCATGTCTTTGGAATGTGGGAGGAAACCGAAGTGCCCGGAGGAAACCCACGCGAGCACGGGGAGAACATACAAACTCCGCACAGGAAGTCCGGTAGCTGGATTTGAACCCACACAGGAGGTTCCCAAGACCTTAGAACTGTGCCGCACACGCGCTAACCACTGCGCCGCCGTGCTGCCCAGATTTTGAATATTGCTGGTGCTTATTTGAACACAACCGCAGTGAAAATGAAGGGATTACTGTAGTGCATTAACATTTAGTAGCTACAAAAATTCCCTAATTGGTTGATAAAGAAGACACGAATACACATTTTTCTATACATAGGCAAGTTTTTCACAGTGTGCTTGTTTAGGGATGTGATGGCCCTGGGGAAGAAAGTCCATGCGAACGTAATCATTGTGAATACACTGACTTCTACGGGTGCGACGGGCCAAATCATGAAGGCTCTCCTGTGCTCGGCAAAATATTAAAGCGGATAACTGTTCTCCGGGCTCACAGAGACACGCATTACTGCTAAGCCATAAAAGTCCACTTAGTTTTACAGCAGCGGGAGAGCTCGGAGGACACCGCCAGTCAAAACCTCCACCGGCGTCTTGTGCGGTCAAACTCAGTACTGGGCCTTTTGTTCGCCTTTTCACGAGTCCTCGGGGCCCGTTAACCAATCCCGTTTGGCCTCCGGGCCCCCGTTTTACCGCCAGTTCGCATTCCTCAGACTGGGGCGGGTCGGAATATCCAGGGTTCGTACGGGTGCTTGAAATCCTTGATTTTAATGTTGTGTTTTTAATATTTAAAAAGTGCTTGAATTGTGAGTTTAGTGCTTGTAAATGCTTGAAAACGTTGGCAAACCAGCTTAAATATGTCGCCCGACACTGGGTAGAGCGCTCGTGTTGGGATCAAGAGATCGCGGGTTTGATTCCCGGCTCCTCCGTGTTATATATCGAAGTGTCCTTGGGCAAGACACTGAATCCCTAATGCCCCCAATAAGCAGGTTGGCGCCTTGCATGCCTACATGGCCGCTATTGGTGTGTGAGTGTGTGTGTGAATGGGTAAGTGTGAAGCACCAGGAATGGGTAGGGTTACTTTAACTTGATTACTTTCAATTACTTTTGGATGACTCCAATACCAAATATGCTAATAAAAGACAAAGGAAACTAAATATGAATAAAATGATGACTCACAACACGTGGTAAGCTTTCTCTCCTGGCTTTGATCTCTTTGATCTCCGGCAAAACTAACATCAAATGCGACAGAAACAAAATTAAAATAAATCCAAACAGCTTGCCAACATCCTTTTTGCCATTCCATGTATTCCGTTACTCCCCAAGCCTGCACAAAAATTTAGTAATTTTATTCATATTTTGTTTCTTTTGTCTTTTATTAGCATATTTGGTATTGGAGTCATCCAAAAGTAATTGAAAGTAATCAAGTTAAAGTAACCCTATCCAACCCTGTGAAGCACATTGTAAAGCGCTTTGGGAGGTCTTTATTGACTTGGAAAGCGCAATATAAATGCAGACAATTTACCATTTGCTTCCCAGTGTGTTTGCTGTGTCATTGCATTTCTTCTTGCCTCTTGATTAACGAGAGCTGGCATTAGTTTGCATGATATTGTCATATGAAGTGTCATCGCCCCCTACTGGTAATGCCCAAAAGGACAAGTGCCTGCTACACCTAAACAAGGCACCATGAATTACATATCAATTATGGACATTTATCATGGGCCATGCACAAAATTAAGGTAGTTCTTCCCATTGACGAATTCTATTGGGAAGAACTTCCTGCAACTGAAAATGTAAGGCACATATAACTGCAATTTTTACCCAAAACCTACATTTGCAATTAACTTGATATCTAAAAGTCATGTCTTGAAAAATGCTCACGCAAGATTAAAAATCGCACATATATTTGTGGACCCTGGATTTTTTCTTTTAATTGTACGAGAGAACAGGGCTACACGGTTTTTGAAAATAACCTAATTGCGATTTCCAGACTAGTATCGCAATTTCTATGTGATTTTCGATTTCAAAGGAAAAGTGTATTTATGTGTTAGTTTTGTAATTTGTAAGTACTTGATCAGAGTGATATGTTTTAATCTTAAGAAAATATCGCCCTCTTCTGGGGAGCTTTGTTAGGGTTACTGTCTCCTCACTTGATGCTGTGTGTGGCATACTTTGCTGCTTGCGAATTTTGCCTTGCCTTGATTGGCTGGTGCCGTTAAAACTTGCCTCTGATTGGCCGGAGGCGTCAAAACACAAATTGACAATTCTGGTTCGCCAAACAAAACATCGCTTAAATAACGAAGGGGAAAAAAAACACACAAACATGGAATTAATGTCGTAAAAAAGTATATGCCCTCTTCCTGATTTCTAAGTTTTGTGATCATTTATCACTCTTAAAGATTTCATCTCATCAAACCCATTTTAATATCACACACAGACAACCCCAAAAAATACAAAAGGCATATTAGAAATGTTAATTCCATGTATTAATTCACAAAGAAATTCAACACTTATTTAGCTTTATGTGAAAAAGTAAATGCCCCCTGAATCTAATAGCGAGTTGGGTCACCTTTGGCAGGGATAACAGGAATCAAAGGTTTACGATGATTGGTAATGAGTCTTTCACAATGCTGTGGAGGAATTTTGGCCCACTCTTCTTTGCAATTTTTTTTCTAATTTCTTTTCAATTCCTTTTAAATATTTTTTTTGTGCCTTAATAAGTGTGATCAACATTTCAAAACTGCATTTTGTACTTGCTAGGGTTGTATCTGTTTGATATTTAAGAACCTTTGTGATAAATACAGATGCTGCGCTACTCACGCATGTTCCGGGCGATCGTTCGTAAGTTGAATTTGTTTGTAAATTGCTTCAGTGTTATGTTTCGTATGTTTAAGGTTGATATAAGTATATTTAATGCTTGTGTAAGTAACCTGTATTGTTTTGTACTAAAAAATAAACATTTCATAAAAATATATGCTCTATAAAGATAAATGAAATGAAGTTTAACTTACTTGTGGAAGATGGGCTTCAAAAGTTAGGCGACATCCTCCTCCGTGGTAGAAAGTGGGCGAAAAAAAGCGATCCAACCATTTTCTCAACCGAATCAATCTTTCTTATTCCACTGTTATTTCAAAAGAAACAGCTCGCCTCTTCTTTACACTTTACACCAACTGTATTGAATGGATGCACGAGATATTAAACAATAAAAACGCAAAAGTTCTTAGAGCGCTAGAGATACAGTACAGGTAGTATGTTTACACACGAACTAGGAAGTAGAAACCGGGGTTGATGCTGGGTGACCTCTTGCAGCGCCACGCGGTAGAAAGAAGCAATTCAGTATTGTCCTGTACTCGGAAAAAGGTGCACACAATACAAAATCTAACTTACAGCAATGTCCAAGTATTTTTCGATATCCCGAAAAAAAAGGTTCGTATCTACCGTTTTTCGTAACTTGAATGATCGTAAGTAGGGGAGTGTCTGTATGCAAAGCAACATACAATTTAGGAAGGGAGAAAATACTGCTTTACAATTCTGTATAATACTGTTTTACAATTGAGAAAAACGCAGTGTCTTGCGATTACACTATTGCACTTCCTCTCATTACAATATTGACTCTATCTCGCTCGATCCTTTATCTCTACTGGAGAAATTGCAAAATTGTCTTCAAAAGTCCTTAAAAGGTGCTTGAATTTGGCCATGGAAAATGTGTCCCAACCCCGAATATCGTTTCGTAACGTGCGATCGTGCCGGCGAGGTGCGAAAGTCGAGATAATAACTCAAGAAAATACGAAAGGCAGATTGAAAATGGTAATTCCATTCATTAAGGCACAAAGAAACTCAAAACCATACAAATTAGGAAGGGGGCAAATACTTCTTCACAACTCTGTATCAATCCTTGAAAAAACGCCGTGTCTTGCGATTACACTATTGCACTACGTCACATCACAATATCAATTCTATCTCGCTCGATCCTTTAGCACTACTGGAGAAACTGCAAAATTGGCTTCGAAAGTCCTTAAAAGGTGCTTGAATTTGGCCATGGAAAAGGTGTCCGAACCCCGAATATCGTTTCGTAACGTGCGTTCCTGCCCGCGAGGTGCGAAAGTCACGCGTGGCGGCGGAAAAGCGATCGAATGACGAGATGAGCTGTGATCAATGAGCTGTCGACAGAACACTTCTGACCCGGTGGAAAGCCGGTCCCTCGGCGGCCCCGGCCGGTTTCAGGCCACCGGGGCGGGGGGCCCCGGTGCACAAAGAAGGGTCTGTCTCGGTCGGGATTCCCCCGAGGAGCCGCTAACAGCGCCTCATCTGTTTGTATCGACTGCAAACGCTCTCGATTATGTTATTACCTGAGCTTTAATACGTCGCTGATTGCTTCTCATTATTCTGTCACTGGGTATATTGGTGTGGATCCACCGGTACAAGGAATTAATTGATAGTGCCCAATTGCGACCTTGTCGAGGTATTTTCAAAACCGATTCATGCAATTTGAATATTTTTCACTCAGGAGGAAATAACCAAACAACCATGTCACTGTTACCAGTTCTTTGGCTAAAAATGACGTCTTTCTCATAGCGAGTAGAATGATTTATTGTACACGAGGGAGACTTTTATAGGTCTTTAAAGCATAATCTAACTCATAGTGCCCAATTGCGTCCTTGTTGAGTTATCTTCAAATGAAACAGATTTATATAATTTTAATATTTCTCTCTCAGAAGAAAATAAACAACAATGTCACTGTTACGAGTTCTTAGGCAAAATAAGATGTCTTTCTCATAGCGAGTAGAATGATTTATTGTACACGAGAGAGACTTTAGTAGCTCGTAAAGCATAATCGTCCGGCTTGTACTACAAAACGCGAATGTAAATTGAACGCCACATGAATTACCTTTAAAGTTCATCCAAATTATGTTTATGTAAAGTACTGGGTATGTTTAATATCTTTATTTTTAAAAAATAAAATGTACCGTATTTTCCGCACTATAAGGCGCACCTAAAAGCCTTTATTTTTTTCAAAAGCTGACCATGCGCCTTATAATACAGTGCGCCTTATTTATGGATCAATTTTAAAATTGCAAAGTTTTCCAACTAACTTGCAGCCGCCGACTCGATTTTCCCCCGAACGCCAAGTAGTACGCGGTGTATGCTGGGATTTATTTACCGGCGTTTCATTGGCTAACCAATGTGTCAATCATCATTTGAATCAATCACTATTGGCTAAAGTTATTCGGAGGTCAAGGGGCGGATCCTTTTTATCATTTACAGGCTGGCATTGGCTTAAACGGCAGACAAAGCCTGCAATTGGCCGAAAAAGATGTGTCAATCATCAGTTGATTCGACCACTATTGGCTAAAGTTATTCGGAGGTCAAGGGGCAGATCCTTTTTATCATTTACAGGCTGGCATTGGCTTAAACGGCAACACAAAGCCTGCAATTGGCCAAAAAAGATGAATGTTTATGGCACGTGGCTGACGGCATAGAGAAAGCATTTTTTTCTATTCTGTATTTGAAATTATTTTATTCCCCTGGATTTACTACCCTCACGGATATAAGAGGACATTGGCTGCACATTATTATGAACACAACGACTTCGGTGAGCTACTTCGGGTTTTATATTGTCCCTGTATCTTGTTTCAGACTGAACTCGATGTTTCTGTGATAAGCGGTGCAGATAATGGATGGAATGGAGTGTCTATTTTTAAATTAAACTCAATTCCAAGTGTTTATTGTCATATGCACAGTTAAGTTGCGAGCGAAAAAGAAAATAGATACTAAGGAATGGTTAGCATTTCTTGAATCCCAAGACTTTAACCTTCCGAATGATGGAACGATGCATTTGAGTGACAACTTACGGACACCGCATCCGGACGTGTTCTCGACACGTATTTGCGTCTTTGCAAGCTTTGGGAATGTTAAGGGGGTAATAAGTTGGACTTAACTATCTGACTGTTTTGTCCACGTTCCCATTGTAGCGCCTTATAATCCGGTGCGTCTTATCTATGTCAAAAATAGGACCAAAATCTATTTTTTCGGGGTGCGCCCTATAACCCGGTGCGCCTTATAGTGCGGAAAATACGGTATATGCCTTTAGCCTTTGAGACGTTACCCTTTTTTATACCATTATCCTATATGAATCATAAACTTTCCCCTCAAAACATTTTTTTTAAAATACATATTTTCTTAAAATTACTACAAGTTTATAAACATGTCTAATGACTGTATCATGTATAATATATATATATATATATATATATATATATATATATATATATATATATATATATATATATATATACTGGACTGTCTCAGAAAATTAGAATATTGTGATAAAGTTCTTTATTTTCTGTAATGCAATTAAAAAAACAAAAATGTCATACATTCTGGATTCATTACACATCAACTGAACTATTTCAAGCCTTTTATTATTTTAATGTTGCTGAATTTGGCTTATAGCTTAAGAAAACTCAAAAATCCTATCTCAAAATATTAGAATATCATGAAAAAGTATACAAGTAGGCTATTCAACTAATCACCTGAATCATCTAATTAACTCGAAACACCTTGCGAGGGTTTCCTGAGCCTTAAAAACACTCAGCTTGGTTCAGTAAACTAAATCACAAGTATGGGGAAGACTGCTGATCTGACTGCTGTCCAGAGGACCATCATTGATACCCTCCATCAGGAGGGTAAGACACAAAAAGAAATTTCTCAAAGAGCAGGCTGTTCACAGAGTGCAGTTTCAAAGCATATCCACAAAAAGTCTGTTGGAAGGGAAAAATGTGGCCGGAAACGCTGAACAATCAAGAGAGATGACCGCAGCCTTAACAAAATTGTGAAGAAGAGCCGCTTCCAGAATTTGAGGGAGCTTCAAAGACAGTGGGCTGAAGCTGGAGTCCAGGTATCAAAAGCCACAGTTCACAGACGTGTCCGGGAAATGGGCTACAATAGCCGTATTCCCATGGTCAAGCCACTTCTGAACTCAAGACAACGGAAGAAGCGTCTGATTTGGGCTATGGAGAAGAAGCACTGGACAGTTGCAGAGTGGTCCAAAGTCCTCTTTTCAAACGAAAGCAAGTTTTGCATTTCATTTGGAAGTCAAGGCGCCAGAGTCTGGAGAAAGGCTGGAGAGGAGCAAAATCCAAGTTGCTTGAAATCCAGTGTGAAGTTCCCACAGTCAGCAATGGTTTGGGGAGCCATGTCAGCTGCTGGTGTTGGTCCACTGTGTTTCATCAAGTCCAGAGTAAATGCAACTGTGTACCAAGAGATTTTAGAGCACTACATGCTTCCATCTGCTGAAAAGCTCTATGGAGATGAGGATTTCATTTTCCAGCATGATCTGGCACCTGCCCACAGTGCCAAAACCACCAGTAACTGGTGCACTGACCATGGCATCACTGTCCTTGATTGGCCTGCTAATTCCCCTGACCTGAACCCCATCGAGAATTTGTGGGGTATAGTTAAGAAGAAGATGAAAGACACCAGACCTACAAATGCAAATGAGCTGAAGGCCGCTTTCGAAGCATCCTGGGCATCAATAACACCTCAGCAATGCCACAGGCTGATTGCCTCCATGCCACGCCGGATTGATGCAGTAATCCGTGCAAAAGGATTCCCAACCAAGTACTGAGTGCATCAATGGACATTTTCAAATGTTTGATTTAGTTTTGCTGTTATAAAATTATTTTTTTACTTGGTCTGAGGAAGTATTCTAATATTTTGAGATAGGATTTTGGAGTTTTTTTCAGCTGTAAGCCAAAATCAGCAATATTCAAATAATAAAAGGCTTGAAATAGTTCAGTTGATGTGTAATGAATCCAGAATGTATGACATTTTTGTTTTTTTAATTGCATTACAGAAAATAAAGAACTTTATCACAATATTCTAATTTTCTGAGACAGTCCAGTATATATATGTTATAAATATGTCTATTTGATTCCACCACTGCTCTGGAGCTAGGGTCTGGGTAAAACTGGGCCAAATCAGGTTTTGCACAAGAAAAGCTCCGATCAAAAACATTTTACTGTTCTCAAATACATTTTTTTATTTGCTAAAATAAAAACATTAAGAATCAATGTGAAACTATAAATCAATTAATGTGAAAAAGTATAAATGAATCTGTAATGTGCATGGGCTTTACTTACATTTAAGGGGCAAGGTGTGTTACTTGACCACTAGATATTTCTGTATTTTGTAGGGCAAGGAAGAATACAAACTATGGAGACTCAAAGTGACCAAAATGCACAATTTACCTCCCATTTTATTGCTTAGCCTTTTTGAGGTGTTGAGGTTTTCCGTAGCAGCAAGACGGCTGACAATTAGCTCATGTTATGTAAAATAAATGCAGATTTCTCGAGCAACAAGTATGAACAAAAAGCATGTTTATATCATAGTTGGTGTCTTTTGGACTCTTTTTAAAATCAATATTGTTCTTTTTAATGAATAGTTTTTACCTACCTCTAGGAGACGCTAGATAATACAACTGTCCCTTTAAACTTTCATACTACGCGTAAAACAATCGTCAAACAACCCTGCGTGCCACAATTCCTCCCGAATCTGTCCACCCGCCAGGGTCTCATAAAATTATATGGGAAGCACTGGTCACTTGTCATACCTGTCAACCTGTAAGTTTTTGCCGTACAAAGTACGTTTATTATGCATTTTAAAACGTGTACGACGTACAAATTATGGGTACCATCCGGTATACACCGACTAACACGAAACGGCAAATCAATCAAGTCAAACGAGTTCGCCGCGGTAGCCTCTATCTCGGTGTGGTTTTTTTCCGTTGCAAACGAAGCGAGCGGTTTGATGTAGTGAAATGAAGTCCGTCTCTTTTGAGAGAACCGGCTTTTTCATTAAATAGAGCCGGCTCTCAAACGGCTCACTTGCTTTGATGCATTATATTACGAATTATTATGTTGTATAAAGAAGTTAAGAAAAAAAGGAAGTATAAACGGAGAAAATGAAAAAAGACAGGCTTGTGGTTATCCCTTTGATCAGTACATTACCAACAATAATTTAATGCTGAAAATGAATTCATAATTTGAATAAGAAAATGTATTTTTCTTCTTAATTATATTTGCATGTATTTTTTCCTTCTACAGTGAACGTCCAAGCTACTTAATTTTTCAACTTTTTTTATAATAAACCTCATTCATGTCGAGCAACTCAGTATCTCACAACAAAATACGACAGTTTGTAAGGGCATGGAACCCTGGAGGTTGACAGGTATGTTATTTTGACTATGAAAATGCACTTTTCTTATAAAATCAAAAACGCTATCGAAATTCTTGTCTGAAAAATCGGAATTGTTTTTTTTTTTTTTTTTTTCAGAAATTGTGCAGACCTTAGTACTTGCCTCTCCCAATAAAAATGATATTGAACATCCCACTATTATTTCATGGATCAATTCTATTTAGTGTGCATATTTCATCACAATGCCCATTTAAAAAATCCCTGTTAATAGCCTTTTAATTCTTTTAATTTTAATTATTTTAATTTTAATTTTAATTCTTAGAATTTTAATTCTAATAAAGCTTTCCAGAAAAGCCTACCCAGCTGCTAATCTGTACATCTGTTTGTTTTGTTTTTTGTCCTTGCACTACTGGCAGTTCTCTTGTACCTAGCCACTCCTTTGCACATCTGTTCTCCTCTACACTACCGTACTCCATTGTTATTGTTATTGTATAGTGACTTGTTTACCTGACTGCCCATTTTGCACATCTATTCAGCTGCTCCTCTTGCACTCTTTGCACTACTGTATAGTACTCATAGCTATAATTATTTAGTATATTATTTAGTATTTCAATACTCCAACTCAAGACTACACATTTATATCTGTGCATTCAAGGAAACTGCGGGTCAGATGTATCGACATTTCGTTCTGTATACATTTGTACAAGAATGACAATAAAGTATATCTGAATCTGAATCAGATATTGCCCTCCATAAAACCCTGCTTGAAAGAGATCCAGGCAGCACACGTCTGATTTACTTTGCAGTTTCTCCAGCGTTCCGTTTGATAACCCTCACGTCACCGTTTTGTGAAACCTAAGAAAACCCAAAGGGGTCTTAGAGGCCCGCTGTTAGCTAATCTTGGAAGCCATAGTTTCTCCCTCGGGGTTGATTAGTCTCCACCGTGTAACTTTCTTTTAATAGGATGTGACCCCTTAGAGGCCCTTTGACGACAAGCGGCCCACCGTTTGCTCTGCATTCCGATCTCATTTTGCAGACCGGACCGAGCCGCTGTTTAGTTTAAAACGCTGGCAATTGGCTGTGCTGTGTCAAGAATACTCTCCCGTCCGTTGCTGGGAAAATTGGTCTCTAGCACCGTACTAGAGAGAGTTATGGCTTGCTTTTAGAATATAATTGAATTTCTTGTCATTGTAACATGTTAATAGAACACCAAAAATGTAATAGTGCCATTTTGGTGGTGCAAGAACATTTACAAGAAGAAATACCACATTTTAAATATTAAATAAAAAACAAAGACCAACAATGAAAATGACTACCGTAAATCCCGGACTATAAGCCGCTACTTTTTTCCCAAATTTTCAGCCCTGTGGCTTATTCAGTGAAGCGGCTTATTTAAGTAATTTTCTAACGATCTCCAGCGGCACTCGAGTACAAGGTAAAATTCAGGCCGGTGGAAATGTGCGCCGAGACAGAGGTTCGTTTCGAATGTGAGGAAGACGCCCTTCAAGACGTTACTAATGACGAGTAAGACGAGCACGGCTTACCGAGAGTTTCGTAATTGCGGCACAGTTTTGTTTTAACACTTCGCTTTGAGCCCTGCGAGCGTGTTAGGAGTAGCGTGGTGGTACCTTTCACAGGCACGGTTTGGGATGAAAGTAATAATATTATTATTAAAGCTTTGAAAACTCTCTCGGTGTACCGTCTTTCTTTGTAAATATGTGTAACCATGTATAATATGTATTTGCAACTGTATATTTTCGTCATGTATTTATTTGTATTTATTTTGGACACTTGTTCTGATAAGTATTGCACTGACCAATTAAAAAAAAGGCGCGTAACAGACGCGGGGGATTATGGGAAGTAGAGACCAGTAAAGGTGAGTGTTTGTGGACACCACAGACAAAGGTGCATATATATTTGTGCATATAAATTTTTCCTACCCTATCCTTTGAAAATATACACTTTTTTTTCCTTGGATTACTTTCAACGGGTACCTAGACTTTGCAGGTCTGCATCAAATGATAAGAACCGGTATCATTTTCCGTTCAATCAGCCTACTTTAAGATAAGATGTGTTGGCAAGTGTTGGTCAGATCAGGACCATAGTTCGGCTCTTCTGCTGAAAACAAGCGTTTAAACCTGGTAGCTCAGAGGTGTAATATGATATATCCGATAGATTGCAAGTATTCAGGGAAACAACAAATCTATACAGGTTCTCCCCATTTAAATTGTTCAATTGAAAAGGACTTCTGTTCTCAATGTGGATGCATGCGGCTAATAAATCCGTTTTCCTCCCGAAATGTGGGGGGTGCGGTTTATAATCAGGTGCGCCTTATAGTCCGGAATTTACGGTATGTGCTATGGACAAGCAAGCAGTGAGCTATTCTTGCTATGGCCTCAACTGCTTATTGTTAGACGTCATTAAAAAAACGAATCTCAGAAATCCTTTTTTGTCTGTTCATAAACCAGCCCTTAAATGTTTGTTAAATGGGTATTTAAATGGTAATAATTTTCTAAACCGGTCAACATTTGCATTCACATGTGGTGTTTCGACAATGATATGATGTGCGATTAGAACCATACACAGGGTAGGATATCGGGATCATGCTAAAATTGTATTCCTGCAGTCTAAATTATTAAAATTGGATGATTTAGTACAATTTTTCAGTTCACAACTGCTATTTGAGGTCAACAAAAACATAGTGCCAGAAAACATCCAAAAATTATTCATTCGGAAAGAGGGAAATTAAAACTTAAGGGGCTGTAGTAAATTAATAATCCCGAAGGTGAGAACTACCAGGAAAAGTATGTGTGTGTCTGTGTGTGGAGTCAAACTTTGGAACAATTTACAAGACGAGATCAAACAATGTCTAACTGTTCACGTGTTCAAATTTAGATACAAAAAAACATGACTGGCGGAATACAGAGATGAAGAAAATGGGGTATGAGTGATTCGAAAGATTGGAAATACCGTACTGCATTTACAACTATTGTTAACTTTGTATTATTGTTGCTATTGTTATATCATAACTGTTATTATTAATATCATTACTATTGTTGTTATTATCATTGGTGTCACAATGATATTTAGTGACTAGTAGGATTATAACATTAATAGATGGGTACTACGATGATTAGTGTATAAAATATCTGACTATTGTTATTATAATTATTGATATCTGACCTATGTAATGTGTGTATCTTTGAGCTTGTGTTATATTTAGACACAAAAGAGGAGCTATCTATAGAATGTATTTAATAGGGAAGATGAAGGGGTAGGGAAAATAAGCGTCTGCTTCTTACGACCCCTTTTTGAACATGTTAGGTTAAGATTAATTAAGTTAGAATACTACAAATAATAAAAAATAATAATTGAAATTACAAAGTACTATAAAAATACAAATAAACTTCAAATTCAGAAAAACAAAACAATAACAATAAGAAGAATACTATACAAATACAGATAAAATCCAGAAAAATACAGAGATATAGATACTTTATTATAAATGTTTATAAAGAATATAAAAACACACAAAAAATGCAAAGAAACAACAAAAGAAAGAACTGGTTTTGCGATTAAATAATAAATACATTCATTTTGGGGGGAATAATAGTGTTTTTTCATCCTCCTAAAGATTTTTTTTTTTCTGCATAAAGCAATGACAATGTACTATGTGTGTATGGATTGCCAACATTTCGTTTTCACTTTGTATTTTTACATTTTATTTTTATTGTTTTTGTTATTTTATGTTATCTTTATATTCGTATTATTTTCTTTATAACTTTGTTGCACATTTGTATTCTTTTAGTCCTTTTTAATTATTTGTACAATTCTTTAAACACAAGTTTTATTGTATTTTTATTGTATTTAGTCGTTCTATTATTTTTTTGAATTATTATTATTTTTTTATTGTCATAACACCAAAAGTGAATGCAAATTTTGGGGATTGTAGTGAAAATAAATAACATAGGTAGGATCGAACCGTGTTAGCTGTTTGTTCAAACGAAAATGGTGTAGCACTGACGATACAGAAATACTCATAGGACCAAATCACATAATTCCCGGGGAGTAAGTTTTGTCATCTATTGTTATAAATGTTTATATTTTAATTCATATATTCTAATATTTGTCTATTTGAAATGAATCTTTGTTTCATGTAAAAAATAATTATCCAAAACTCCTACTTTCTTTTGTTTTGTTTTGTTTTGTTTTGTTTTCATCCTCCTGCAAAAAAGATTTTACTTTGGTTTTAATTTTGTATTTTTGCATTTGTCTTTTCTTCTTTTTGTAATTTTTCTGTATTTTTATACTATTTTGTATTGTTCGTATTATCTATCTTTTTATTGCATTTTGATTAGTTCAGTATTCTAATAGTTTTTGATTGTTAATTGATTATGTTTTTCATTTTTTAATTGAATGCAAATTTAGGGATTGTAGTAAATTTGTAAGATTTTTAATCAAATAAAAATGGTGTAGCTGTCACGACCAGCACACAGGGTAGACCCAATCGTGTAACGTTTTCTCACAATTTTATTGAAAGAAAGAGGAGGAGCAGTAGAGGTAAGATCGGGCCAAAAAAAAGCACCCGAGCCCGACGCAGGCCCGAGGGGTATTAAACCCGACCCGGACCGAGCCCGACTAATTAACTGGATTTGCTGGCCCGGCCCGAAAGGGGCCCGAAATTACATATTTTATTTATAAGGAGTGGTGATTTATGATAACAAATTAAACTCTGCCTTTTGTTACAACATCTAGGCCTAAGTTAAATAAAACTGTATAAACATTTACATCTTTTACATTTCTGTGTCTGCACTGCAGATGTTACATTAAGCGACAATCTGTCATTGAGGTTTTTTTTTTTTTGAGGTAGCGAAAACATTTAAGGGCGTCCGTCATTTTGACGACTTGATCATTGGGCCATAATCCACAGCAGCAGTAGTAGTACGTCCTTAAGATTTTAGCGCAGCACTTTCATTGAGGGGGTGTTGACGTGTTGTGCCCTTTTCCGACTCCTATGCAAATTCCCCCCCCCCCTGATCGTATTCTATATAAAACGCTTATTAAAACAATAAAGCGAGCTAATTATAATAATTGGGAGATCCTAGTCTATATAACGCGTTTATTTAAACAATAAAGCGTGATTTTATTCTGCAAATTGCGTTTTTTAACGCGGATGAAAATGTCACCAACGTCAATGTACGCTTCCGACAAAAGCGATCGTATTCTATATAAAACGCTTCTTGTTGGTCCGACTCCATATCGGGGATACCAGGCCAAAATCACGTGAATTTGCGGAGGGGAAGATTATTAAGAGGACAGCATTCACGTCACGTCACGTGCACAGAGCAGAGCATGCTCTGGCTCCGTTAAAAGCAATTACAGCTCCTTCTCCGTTTTATCCAAATTATTTATTTTATAACAAGTATTCCTTGGTCTAGTATCCATACATAGTTTAAGTATATATTTTTAATGAACATATATTTATAATTATTAATTAATTTAAAAAAAAAAAAAAAAAAAAAAAAAAAAAAAGCAGGACCGAACCCGACCCGACCCGACCGTATGACTGACATATCAGGCCCGACCCGGCCCGAAATTGCCTCGGGTTCGGGTTCGGGTTCGGGCTCGGGCCATAAATCTTAGGTCTAAGGAGCAGCGCCCGCTATCCGATGCTCACTGGACGCGGGAAGCAAGTCGTTCTCGCACTCGGATTGTGATCTGAATACAGAAGTGGATCTTCCGTAGCGAGCGATGGCGGTGTCAGGGACGGAAAAAATGGTCGGCAACTGGGACTGGGAGAGCAAAGCGTGGTCGGGGTCGGAAACGAGTCGTAAGCCAGGACGGGAGAGTAGACGTAGTTGGGATCTAAACAGGTCGTAGCCGGAGACAAACTGGAGCAAAAACGGTACAGTTGGGAGTCAGAGTCAAAAAAGGCTTGCCTAGTATACACAGAGGTTCGCAGACGGACTGACAACAGGGGATTGACAGACTGGGTTTAAATAGGGACAGGGAGCCAATCAGAGCCCGCAGCGGTTGGCGCCAAATGAGCGGGCACAGGTGATTCACGTCGGTAATCATGACAGTAGCAACACAGCATGACCGTAAGTACAGTATTTCTGGTTATCTATTGTTATCTATTGTCATTTTTTTAATAATCTTAAACTAATTACTAGTAATTTCATTGAATAATGTAATTTTGATTATTAGCATGGTTATTCAATTATAATTACAAGGCATCACTTCAATATCACGGACATTTTTAATCTTTCGATGATTGTGCCCTTATTCACATGTTTTACTTTTTGTGTATATTATCTCATTCCCTCAATGTATTTCAAAATATAATTTTTCTTCAAATGGGCCGGTCGCCAAAGAGTTAAACTCCCACATTTTTTTCCCTTCATCAAGGGGACCCTAACAAAGTCTCCGTCAGATTTTTATCTACTGCTCCCTAAAAATTCACCGCATCGGCATGTAGATATTTTAAACAAATAGTGACGGTGACCAGGAGGAGCGAGCGCTATCGCTCTTGACGAGTGATGATCTCTCTCCGTTATCTCTTTTGCTCCTAAACACTTGAAGGTCGTGTTTGCAGTCGCTTCCTGCAGTGAGAAGGGAACCAGAGATTGTTTGGAGCTGATAAGTAGAGATGGCTACATTAGGAAGACAAATTGGGACCAGCACTAAAACTTCGGGGATTAGTCTTGTGTTCAGACGAGATAGACAGACGCGGCATGCGACTAAATTGTCCTGAATAAACACGAGCATTCGTCTTCATAGTCTTTTTGTGGATCTTGACTGATCACTGCATGCTATTTGCATACCTGTCAATCTCAGCCAATTGTTCCCCTTATAAATAATTGCAATTTCCCTAATTTTGCAATAATTAACCTTACAAACACAACGCGGCACCTATTTACTCATAACAAGACAGACAATGTAGAATGCTGAGATAATATTAGCAATATTCGTTGACGTTTTCATCTGCTACCATTGATCGAGACGATTGGGATTAGAGCCAAAATGGGCAAGACTAGATCAATTTGACTAAAAAATAGTTTTTTTTTTTAACTCCTGTACAAAAAAGGGGTGTCAAACTCATTTTAATTCGGGGGCGGGCACACGATAGAACATTCTCTCAGGGGCCGGACTAGTAGATTACAGATAAAAAGAAAAAGAGAGAAAAAGAAATAAGAGAATGAGAGGGAGAAAAAGTAGAGAGGGTGGGACAAAGAAAGGGAGAAAAAGAGAGAGAGAGAGAGAGAGGGAGGGAGGGAGAAAATTCAAGAAACAAAAGAGATAAAAGAGAAATAGTGAGAGAGGGGGTAAGAAACAGAGAAAGAGAGGAAGAAATCCAAAGAGAAATAGAAAGAGAGGAGAGAAAAGAGGAGAGAGAGAGACGGGGAAAAGGGGGAAGGGGAAAGCAAGAGAGAGAGAGCGAGAGAAAGAGAGAAAAGGAAAAAAGGAGGAGAGGGCAAAAGAGTGTAAAAAGACACAAAGAGAGAAAGAGACAAAGAGGAACAAAGAAAGAGAAAAATAGAGAGTGAAAGAGATATAGAGAGTGAGAGAGAGAGAGATTGAGCGAGAGAGAGAGAGAGAGAGAGAGAGATGGATAGATGGAGAAAGAGAGTCCTTTCATTTAGGATTCTGATGGCCCTGGTTTCTCCTGGTTTTGAGGGACCTGTAGCACCTACCAGAGGGTTTACAGGTCAAAGAGGTGGTGGCCAGGGTGGGAATTGTCTTTTATAATGGTAGTGGCTCTGCTACAGTATTGCAAGCCGGCAATGTCTTTTAGACAGGGCAGAGAGCAGCCGATGATCTTTTGGGATGTGTTGATTAATCTCTATGTTTTTCCTGCCATAGCATCAGCATACCACACGGTGATGTCGTATGCCAGAATGTTTTCCACTGTGGATTTGTAGAAGGACACCAGCAACTTCTGTTCCAAGGTTATTCCTCCTGAGGACACTCACGAAGTTGAGTCGCTGCTGTGTCTTCCCCACCATGGTGTTGGCAGACCTAGAAAGGCCGTCAGAGATGTGACCGCCCATGAGTTTGAAGGAGTGGCTTATCTCCACACAGGCTTCATTTAGTGGGGCTGGGTTTGTGCGCTTCCTCCCAAAGTCAAGTATGACTTGCTTGGATTTTGTGGTTTTCAGTATTAATTTTTCGAACACCACATTGTTAGCATCTCCACCTCCCTTCTGAATGCCTTCTCATCCCATCAGAGCCGAGTTCCACCAAGGTGGTGTTATCAGCAAACTTCACAATCATATTCGTGGTGTGGGTTGGTGAACATTCAGAGGTATACAGTTGACAGTGGACACATCTTTTGGGGGGATCCAGTGCTCAGCCTCAGGGTGGAGGAGACATGGCCAGCCGAAGTTCACACCCAGTGGGCGGGTACAAATGAAGTACATAATCCAGCTACAGATGAAGAACAGCCCCAGTTGGAAGAGTTTCTCGACCAAGATACCCGGGACAATGATGTGGAACGCAGAGTCCAAGAAGAGCATTCTGAGATAGCTCTTGGGTTTATCTAAATAGACCGGTGTTTATAGCGTCATCATTAGGGTGGTTTGTCCTGTAGGCCAGTTGGTGAGCGTCTAGTGTGGGGGTAGGGAACCTTTGATGTATTGAAACACCAACCTCTCGAAGCACTTCATGAGTACAGACATAAGTGCGTTAGGTCTGTAGTCATTTAGGCTTATTTTGGGATGGGAATAATGGTGGAGGTATTTAGGCTGGGTGAAATGGTGACTTGTGATAGAGACCAGTTCAAGATGTTGATGAAGACCCAAACCAGCTGCTCTGCACAGTCCCTTAGCACCCTTCCTGGTACACCATCCGGGCCGGCTGCCTTCCTTGGGTTCACAGTGTTCAGCACGCTTGTAACTTCATGCTCCTGAAATACCAGTGTGCTGTTGGTGGTTCCTAGTGGTTTTGGTGTGGCTGCTGGTGACCTGCCAACATCAAAGCGAGCAAAGAAGTGATTTAAGTCATCTGCTAGTGTAGTATCAGCCCCAACAGTCACCAGTTGGTGGTCCCAGAAGTTTGTGATCTTTTTTTAGTCCCTGCCACATCTTCCTTGGATCTTTTGCTGCAAATTAAATCTTGATGTTCATTCCATAGGCCGCCTTGGCAACCCTAATGCCCCTTGTCAAAAATATCATGTTTTAAAAAAAAAAAATGAAAATTATAAGTATTACATTATTTATTTTACTAATAAAGTGATAAAAGGTTTAAACTAATAAAGAAAAAAAAATGATATTCAGATTTTTTTTCTAACGAATATCCAAACTTATTTTAAGGAACAAAATTCTGATACTCTGACTGTCAATATATATATATAAACTACTGTTCATATGTTTGGGGGTCTCCCAGACAATAGTGTGTTTCCCATGAAAACTCACCCTTTTTCCAAACGTGGTGCAAAATAATAAATAAAGTACAGTCGAGGCATTGAGAAGGTTAGAAAGAATAATTTTTATCTAAAAAAAAATCGGCCTTCAAGCTTCTTTTTGTCAAGGAATTGAAATCGCCAAACTTAAACATGCATATGTGTATATGTATATATACAATGTACCGTTATTTTCCGCACTATAAGGCGCACCTAAAAGCCTTTATTTTTTCCAAAAGCTGACCATGCGCCTTATAATACAGTGCGCCTTATTTATGGATCAACATTAAGTTTTCCAACTAACTTGCAGCCGCCGACTCGATTTTCCCCCGAACGCCAAGTAGTACGCGGTGGATGCTGGGATTTATTTACCGGCGTTTCATTGGCTAACCAATGTGTCAATCATCATTTGAATTGATCTTTATTGGCTAAAGTTATTCGGAGGTCAAGAGGCGGATCCTTTTTATCATTTACAGACTGCCATTGGCTCAAACGGCAAACAAAGCCTGCAATTGGCCGAAAAAGACGTGTCAATCATCAGTTGAAACGATCACTATTGGCTAAAGTTATTCGGAGGTCAAGAGGCGGATCCTTTTTATAATTTACAGGCTGCCATTGGCTTAAACAGTGAAACAAAGCCTGCAATTGGCCGAAAATACGTATGCGTATAGCATGTGGCTGACGGCATAGAGAAAGCATTTTTTTCTATTCTGTATTTGTAAATATTGTATTCTCCTGGATTTACTACCCTCACGGATATAAGAGGACATTGCCTGCACATTATTATGAACACAACGACTTCGGTGAGCTACTCCGGCTTTCTATATTATTCCTGTATCTTGTTTCAGACTGAACTCGATGTTTCTGTGATAAGCGGTGCAGATAATGGATGGAATGCAGTGTCTGTTTTTAAATTCAACTCAATTCCAAGTGTTGATTGTCATATGCACAGTAAAGTTGCGAGTGAAAAAGAAAATAGATACGAAGGAATGGTTATCATTTATTGAATCCCAAGACTTTAACCTTCCGAATGATGGAACGATGCATTTGAGTGACATCTTACGGACACCGCATCCGCACGTGTTCTCGACACGTATTTGCGTCTTTGCAAGCTTTGGGAATGTTAAGGGGGTAATAAGTTGGACTGAACTATCTGACTGTTTTGTCCACATTCCCATTGTAGCGCCTTATAATCCGGTGCGTCTTATGTATGTCAAAAATAGGACCAAAAACCATTTTTTTGGGGTGCGCCCTATAACCCGGTGCGCCTTATAGTGCGGAAAATACGGTATATGTATATGTTTGTTGGTGATAGGAATGAGTGGAGAGGTGTTGTAAAAGGATAGTGGGATGTTTGGACGCGTTCTAAGGGATGGGCAGGGCACCTGTATGATGCGGCAGGGGTAAACCAGTGAAAGCTGTCGGGCCCTGCTGTTGAACAGAGGAGTGACATGGCCGCTTTCTTGTGTCCGGTTTCATCTGGAGGGGCGAAAGCATGACCAACTTAGGTGCCGAGGTGCCTAACTTGTTTGTGTGTTTGGGCATTTGGGTTGGCCATGGTCCAAAAATGTTTGTGTGTGTTTTTTGCTATTTTTTTTCCCTTTTTTATTTTCTTTATTTGTCTTGCTGTCGGTCACCCCTTTTGAGGGATATGACCAAGGTAGATAGATGGATAGATAGATAGATATGTATATGTATATATATATATATATATATATATATATATATATATATATATATGTGTATGTGTATGTGTATATGTATGTATGTGTGTGTGTGTGTGTGTGTGTGGACTTTGAAATTTCCGACAAAGACATTGCATAACTGAAATACCTCGTCTGAATATTTTCTAAACTACAACCATGCTAATACCAGTTTCTGAAATAACATCTGCCCGGATGTTCGGGGCGTGCATCTTTTACGTTGAGCATACAACTTAAACAACGTCTCTGCCCGGGTGGCCGACAACTTTTTCAAGAAAGAAAAAAACCCATCTTTTGTTTTTATTTTTTATTTCTTTCAAATCAAATGTTTGCTTTATTCCGATTTCGAAATCTTCGTTCGGTTTTGAAATTTCAGCTCGTTTGGCAATTTGCATACTCATTTTCCAAAGACACACAAGATAAATGGATAAGTGGTGAGGAATTAAGCCCCAGAAGAAAGATTCAAAAGAAGCTAACAAAATTGATGACGGTACAAAACGTAAACGTACATTAAAAGCATCGTGGAAAGAGGAGTTCACGTGGCTTGTAGCAGACGACTCAACGCAAACATTGTATGAATGAAGATAAGTAGATACAGGTAAATACATACTGATGGCAGATGGAAAACAGCCATGTCATATACATGCAATGAATGTTATAAGTAGATGAATAAGAAACTTAATTTTAAAGTGTTGTTCTCTTATATATTCTGATTATCAATCCTTAATACTTTGCAACAAAGTTTTATTTTGCGATTAATTGTCTTATTGTGTTTCAAGTTGTGAAAAATGGGGAAGGCAACTTTATTGCTGGGCAGGCAACTTTTCAGAGTGTTCGGTAACTTTTTCTCATGAGTTTCAGACACTGCTAATGCTAACATTAAAAAAATCCTTCAAATAATTTAGCTAATGTGTTGAATTTTCTACTTTCCTGCCTTTTTTAACGTACACTTTAACGTACGTGACGCTGACAAACGACCGACCTTTTCCAAGTGGGCAGGATCCAAAGGCTTAGCACTGTTTACCTCTGGTAGCATATAGGTGCCCTCACATGTTAACGACATGAATTAATAACCTGCTGACGTCCACCAGATAACTTTGTTTACTCCCGATCCGAGACACGACGCTCTGCCTCTCACTGAAAGCTTTCTGTTTATGCGTCCCGATAATCTTCTGCTGGAAAATTATCTCCCGAAAAGTATTTTGGGGTTTCAAGGACTCAGCTTTTTTAAGTCACATGATGTTAATATTATCATTTTTCAGCTCTGTAAGGTACACAGAAATATAAGGCGCACCCCCAAAATAGAGTCCTTTGACATGTTTTTTGATGTATAAGGCGCACCGGACTAAAAGGTGCATGGGAGTGAAAATACTATTAAGGCAAGGGTTTGTTTTAAAACTAGAACAATTCCGTCTTTGCGCATCAATCACTATTGCTAGGAGTTGCATGACAATTGATGCAACGAGAATCAAACCCGCATCGCGGCGTACACCGGAACCTATCCACTAGGCCACTGGGGATACAGATGACACATGAAAAGGCAGTAGTTCCTATCTTATCATTACACTATTTTTTTGTCAGGGTACCAAATTGTTGATGTAGTTGTTGGTTCGAGCCGCAAGAATATTGTCGGTCCATTAAACTGGTTTGTTGTCTAGCCGACTCACAAACCCTTTCCGAAGAGCACAAGATTCTGAACTGTCTGACGAGAAAGGCTTTGTGGGAAGTAATTTAGTCGTCCTAAACTGAATGTAGAGAACAGCGTTGTGGGAAGTAAATCAGTCGTCCTGACATTTGAAATGCATGGCTGCATGTTTAGAAACGTCCGTCACTTAAAATGCTTTGTTTGAGCTGAGACTAACATATCGGGTACCATGAGCAAAAATAGTGTGATAATGAGATAAGACCTTATGCCTTTTCATGTGTCGCCTCTATCCCACTATTCTAGTGGATAGGATCCTACGCACTGATCGCTGCATGGCTCTGTGGCTAGGACCTTGACTCGGCCTATTGGCTGAGAACAAGTGTCTCGGCCCGTGGCTTTCTAGCGAATTATGAATTGACCGATAATGGATAATTGATAAAGAATATAGAACAATAACCCTTACAAAATCCCCCCCCCCTTCACTGCAATCTGGGTTCGATTCCTATCGCAGTCATTGTAATGGAATTGTGAGCAACCATCCGTGTCCCTAGTGGCACAGTGGTTAAGAATTGCTGCTCTTATCTCTTATAAATTATAATTTAAGGGGCTGTAGTGAATTCATAATCCCAAAGGTGAGAACCACTAGGAAAAGTATGTGTGTGTCTGTGTGTGGAGTCAAGCTTTGGAACGATTTGCGAGACGATATCAAACGGTGTCCAACTATTCACTGTATTTGTATTTATTATTATTCAGCCAGTATCAACCATCAACATGATATCTACCGGAAATCATTTTGTCACGCGAAGCTATCGACGTGACTCGTCGCCTTCGATCGGCGCCGGGTTTTTAGACCCAACTGCTGTGTTGGGAGTCATTAGGTGACCAAACCCCCCAATTCCAACCCTTAATGCCGAGCGCCAAGCAGGGAGGCAATGGGTACCAATGTTGTAAGTCTTAGGTATGACTCGACTGAGGCTTGAACCAACGACCTCCCAGTCTCAGAGCGGGCGCCCTACTATCTAGGCTACAGAGCTTGTTCTGGTTTAGATACAAAGGAAGGTGCGGGAGATTGGGAATAGTGCATCTAGTTAACTTTGTGTTATTGTTGCTATTCTTATATCATAACTGTTATTATTAATATCATTACAATTGTTGTTATATCATTGGTGTATTTGGTGGGGAAGATGAAGGGATAGGTAATATAAGCATTTGCTTCTTACTACCCCTTTTCGAACATATTATGTAACATTATTTTGTTGTTGAGTTATTGTTTTTGTTCTGTTTTTATTTTGATGTTCGAATAAAGTTTTCATTCATTCATTCTTATCACTGCTATCCGATTCGATCCCTAAACTGTATCGACTGATCAATAACTGCACAAATATGGTAACGATTTGGTTTTTTTTCATGTGCCTATTAGTCCTGAAAATACGGTACTCCTAAATACTGTATTTATGCTCTCCCAGACGATATATCTGTCTCTTTAGGCGCACTCGCTCCCGGGGCATGAGAACACAGTAAATCTTTGACAACCTCACACAAAGAATAAAAAAAAAACGCAGAACGAGAGAAGAGGGTTGGGGAGAAACGCAACACCCTACAGTAGCCCGAGCTCCTCCAGGTGCCGTAGCACTGGATAGCGGGTGCGGTCGCCAGAATGCACAAAGCCCGGTATAAAAAAACGAATCGTTCACTTTTCAGCAGCGAGACCCCCGGATGACCTTCCTGGTTGCCCTTGCCGTGACCCCGCAAAAAGAGACGTGGTATCAGTACGAAGGAGTCGAATGCACCGGTGACAAAAGCTAGAAAGGAAGGCGCTGTCATTGTAGCCTCTCTAAATCAGCAGCCAGGTGACAGTCTTGGTTCTAGGACCCGTGTGTCTACTTCAACTCATAAATCAAAGCGCTTTCTGTGCTAGCGCTTTCGGAGTTAGCCTGGAGTTTGTCTTTGCTTCTGGCTAGCATCGGGTCAGTAGAAGGCTTTTGGATTGATCAATATGAGAATCTATGCTCCATAAACAGAAAACTATACTATTGCTGTTCTTGTTTACATTGACAAACAAAACAAGTTTGAATGTGAATTGGTTGTAGAAGTGGAAAACTAATCTGCTAGAGAGAAGGTTTTTGGCTTCGGAGGTATGTACAGTAAATTCCTTACTACAGAGCACACCTGATCAAAAAAGCCACACGCTTGTATTCAACAACGAAACCCTTTGTGCAGGCTACACCAGATTTAAAGAGATTATAAAATACCCTTTTTTTCAATTAAGCACAGAACATGTAGTATTCCTGCCCACAATCTTGGAGATATGTTCAAAACAATGGCGCGTCCCATTAATAAAACAGAAAGCGATTGTAGTAATCAGCGAATGCATAGCACTCATTTCAGCTTGGAGTAATTGTAACCTTGCTTACCGTGTCGCTGGAGGGACTGTTTTGTTCAAGTTGATCATCAAAGGGCAAGTTTACCTAGGGTATATACAGCGTGTGTTCCTTTTTTTACTTTGCCTCATTTAAGGTATTTGATTGTGACTTATCCTCTCGTGTTAATGCCGCTTGTCCTGCAATTAATATGATATCCAGGTAGCTCCCAGTGAGAGTGCGGCTCCCGAAGGTTATCAGTTTTGTCTGGTCTAGGTTAGTCCCGTTAGCAGCCAGCTAGCTGGTCAGCCTGCTGTGGTCCCGGCTGGGTTTGTGTTTGTTTCTGCCTGTGGCTTGCGGTTATCCTGACTGCTTACTGCATGCTTTTGGTCAGCCAGCCTCATTTTTTTTCTCCGCCAATCGGTCCGTGTCCCAGCTGGTTTAGCCCATGTTAGCTCTCTGTGTGTTATTTTTGCCAGTTCGCCCCGTTTTGGCTGCTCACCAAAAAATACTCAAAACTTTTTCGACTAGTTAAGATGTAAATCAATAGGGTGACTGGCTTGCTTGGGTGATTGTTTGGTCATAGCTCAGTAAGTCAAAGACGATACAGACTGTATTCAAAGTGCATGATCTCGGAAAATAGTTATTCTATAGCAATGACACATATATAGATGTTATGCAGAAAACATGTACTATTTTTATCACATTTTGAATGTTTTAAATTTTTTTGAATCCTTTTAAGCCGCAGGTTTAAGCCTGGCTTACATCTGGTGCCTACCGCACACCTAAAGCCGTCTTCAGCTATACTGCAGTTTATTTTGCGTGTTTTCACGTCCTGTGACCATTCAAGATGGAGACGACTGGAGCGCTTACAAAAACGAGCACTTATTTTACGACAAAGCTGAAAGAAAACGCGAACGAGTGCTGTGTCGTGTAAAATGCGAGCCCTATATTTCTAGACGACAGTGCCAGGGCAACCATACTGTGGAGAATAGAGCCAGATTGCGACACGGACGTGGCTTTTGTGCTGTTGTGAAGCTTGCCATCGTGATGGACCAAATTGCATTTGCTTGTCATTTTTTCTCGAGGATTAAAGGAAACTCTAGCAATCACTCCCATGATAGAGAAAGGAAACTGTACTATGTTTGAGAGATAACCTCCCCTGCTATTCAATTCAAATGTACAAATTGAGGACTTATGTTGGTAAAAAAGTTGACTTATCATGAGTACGTAGTTTATACTGAATAAACTTATGTCAACCCCCTTGTTTTGCTTCTGTTAATAATGATGTTGGCAAAAACATGTACTCATTAATCCTCTAGAAGGGCATCAGAAATGTTTAAGAACCCACCCTGGTGTTTTGTATTCAGTGCAGGAGCGCCAAAATAGTCAGACATGCTCAATACTTGCCAATCGCTAGTGGTGTCAGATGCGTGTGTGTCTTTAGAAATAAGATTTCCTGTTAAATCGCAATGGCCCATCACTGCTGAGCTATTTTCAAAACTGGACCGTATCGAATCCGGTGTTCGTAAGAGGCTACTGGGTCCTTGTGGGCACCACGTTGGTCACCCCCAATTAAAAGATTCCTTCACTTACAAAACTGCATAAAGATGTAGCATTAGCTAGTGCTAAGCTGACTGCTTGTCAATTACAGTCTCCTGTATTTAATAATAATAATAATAATAATTTCCTTTGTATTGTCATTCTTTGTAACAATGTACACAGAACGAAATGTCGATACACCTGACCCGTTGTAGCGAGTCGGTGCAGCCGCAGCCAGAGGGCGCCGCCATTATACCAATTAGGTATGTCTCGGTCGAGGCGCGAACCAGCGACCTTAACCAGTTTACTTTCTGTACAACGAGTTTACCAAGAACCACATTGATAATTTCAGTCCTGAGTAATTACAACATTTACCACCTTATGGTTTCAAAGGATAAAGACTAGCGTTGGCTATCTCCAGGTTGGACAACGGCTTAACAACTGAATTATGTTTTGTTGTCTGTCTTTGTGTCTCTGGCTTCTGTAAACAGTTATCTCTGCTCTTCACATTGATATATATCCGTGACATTTAACCCAAAGTGAGACGTCTCGCTTGTGTTTGTTCCCCAGTCGACCTGGAACACATGCGGACGGTCAAGTCGGACAAGCATCAGCGCTTTTGCCAGGAGAACGGATTCATCAGTCAGTTCGTGTCCGCCAAGACCGGCGACTCTGTGAGCATCACACACTAACAAAAGCATTTATTTTGGATAAGGGATTGTACAATAACATTTTCATTACCACTTTTATGATAATGTATAACCTATGATAAAGTTGATCATATCGTATCTGTCATGTGAAAACTATTTCCGAAATATTTTTTGCTTGTTCATTACCGAAATCAACTTTCAATTGTTTTAAATTCATTTATTATTTAACCCTTGGGTGCATAAGGGGGTCACAAATGACCCCAAATGGTGTTATTCTTTAAATGTGTTTACAGTATATATAATACACACGATAATTTAAATAAATATTTTTTTGCTTTGACATAGTGCATGTACTAAATCTTGTACGAAGTATATACACACACACACACACACACATATATATATATATATATATATATATATATATATATACACATTATATTATAAACAAGATAACCTTAAACTTAAGCTATAACAGTATTTCGTTTTGGTGCCATGTTTTTTTTTTATTTGGAAAAAGATAGCAAAAATAATTTTTCACATCATAGACATAGAATGCTTTCTTCATTGTGTTGCTTAAATGTTTCTTTTATTTTTTTATTTTGAATCTGTATTTTTAATTTGGAATACTTTTCTTTAGTATTTTTTATATTCTTAATTATCAGTTTTGTGTTTTGTTGTATATATTATTTTTTGTATATTTTCAAAATTTACATTTTTTACTTTTGCTTTTTTAGTTATATATATTTTTATTTTATTTTTATTTTATTTTTTGAAATAATTTTTACTTTAGTATTTTTTCTTTGTATTTTTTAAATTTTTATCTTTGTATTTTTAATGTAATATTTTATTTTTATATTTTGAGAGTATATATATATATTTTATTTTTTATTTTTTTTGTCTTGTGTATTTTGTATTTTTCATATGGGATTTTTTTCAAGTTTTCTTTTCAAGCTTTCTATATGTAAAACAAGGAATACCTAAGTTAAATCAAATTGTATTAAAGGTATTATTCTGCTAATATCCAAAACGATTCTTAAAATGATACATTTCTATTTTTTTTTTGCTTATTTTGGGGATTATTGTCCAAATAAATTAGACTATTGTTTTCATTTTTAGAGAATATATATAACAATATATAAAAACAGCAAAATATATGATTTGGCACAGAAAACGATTATTATTTACATTTTTAACATCTATTTTCTTTGCTACAGGACAGATAGCTGGGATTATTTTTACCATTATCCGTCCAATAAATATCAATCCCCCTTTTTTAAGGTTCTGTTTTTATTCTATACCTTCTCCAGGTGTATCTTTGTTTCCAGCGTGTCGCTGCTGAGATTCTCGGCGTCAAGCTGAATAAAGCCGAGATCGAACAGTCCCAAGTGAGTCAACCCCCTCCCAAAATCTGACTTTTCTCTGCCCCCGTGGAATATAACTGACATGAGAAACCGTCCAGTCACAGTATGTAACATTTTGCCGTTTTTTAACGGAGGTCACTCGGAGTTTGTGAGGTCATCTGAGGTCGCTGCGCATTGCGATTGACCTTCGGTCGCGTAAACACGAATTTTTTGCGTCTACTGCGACTCACGCGCTACCTGCCCAAGAAGAACTGATTTTTCTACTTGGAGAAATCACTGATCAACTACAAGGTGAAAAGCTTAGGCCTCTTCGTTTGAATAACATGTTTTTGTGACAAAATAAGAGACAGAATAGACAACAAACTAGACAACGAAAAAGACGAAAAAAACAGATGACATAATGCACGACAAAATAACTATCGATAGAAATAAAGGACAAATTAGCCCTACAAAATAGATACACAACCAAGTAAAGGAGAACATACGGGACAAAATACAATATAAAATACACAACAAAGTAAATGACATAATACACAACATAATACACAACAAAACACAAAACAAATTAGATGACAAAATACTCAACAAAATACATGATTAGATACACAACATAGACAACAACACACAGTACATGACAAAATAAAAGAGATATACATGACCAAATACACAAAAAAATATATGAAAAAATACACAATGAAATACAAAAGAGATGACAAAATAAATTAAAAAGCACATTACATAATACATGGCAGTATACCTGACAAAATACTCAACAAAATACTCGTCGAACTACATGACAAAAAAAAGACAACGCACAAGACAAAATACTTGATAAAATACACAACATAATACACAACTAAATACATGACAAAATACACACAAAAAAGAGATGAATAATGACACAACAAAATACATGATAAAATGAAATGATCTGCATTTATATAGCGCTTTTCAAGTCAAGACTTCCCAAAGCGCTTTACAATGTGCTCCACATTTCCCAATAGCGGCCTTGCAGCCATGTAAGGCGCTAACCTGCTTATTGGGGGTATTTGGGGTTCAGTGTCTTACCCAAGGACACTTCGACATGTAACACGGATGAGCCGGGATTCGAACTGGGATCCCTTGATCCCAAGACGAGCGCTCTACCTCCTGAGCTACTGCCGCCCCATGAATAAATATAATACAAAATAAACAATCAAATACATGACAAAACACACAACGTACAGATGCTGCCCAACATTCGAACGAGATAGGTTCCGGACGATCGTTCATAAGTTGAATTTGTTGGTAAGTTGCTTCAGTGCTAAATTTTGTATGTTTAAGGCTTTTATAGGTAAGCTGTTTTGTTTCGTACTAATAAATAAACATTTCATAAAATAGCCCTATAAAGATAAATTAAGTGAAGTTTAACTTACTTATGGAAGATGGGCTTCAAGAGGTCATCATCCATGGTAGAGGGTGGACGAAAGAAAAGCGATACAACCATTTTCTCAACCGCATCAAGCTTTCTTATTCCACTTTCATTTCAAAAGAAACGGCTGGCTTCTTCTTTACACTTTACACCAACCGTATTGAATGGATGCAGATCTCACAGCGCCACACGCGGAAAGAAGCACTACAGTACTGTCCTCTACTCGGAAAAAGGTGCACACAATACAAAATGTAACTTACAGCAACGTCCAAGTATTTTTCGACATCCCGAAAAAAAAGTTCGTATCTACCGTTTTTCAAAAGTCAAATGGTCATGAGTAGGGGAGCGTCTGTAACAGACAACAACGTACATGACAAAATACAAGATAACTATATGACCAAATACACAAGAAATTTGATGAAAACATACACAATTAGATACAAAATAAATTACAAAATAGATGACAAAATGAATTCAAAAGCACATTACTTAATACACGACAGTAAATCTGACAAAACACTCGACAAAATACTCGGCAATCTACATGACAAAAAAAGGATAACGTACAAGACAAAATACTTGATAAAATACCTAAGATAACACACAACTAAATACATGACAAAATATAAAAAAATTGATGACAAATAACAACATTGTACATGACAAAATAGATAGATAGATAGATAGATAGATAGATAGATACTTTATTCATCCCCGTAGGGAAATTCACACTTCCAGCAGTATCCTTGTGTTGAAAAATAAAATAAAATAAAGATATAGAATACAAAAATACCCACTATAACGTGTTGACATAGAGTATTTAAACAGTGCTACGGAAAATACACACTGTAATAAAAGTAGGGTAATATGCAAATGTGGGGTTTAATGTGGGCCTTTACTCCCCGGGTGGAGTTAAAGAGCCTCATGGCATTAAGAAGAAATGATCTCCTCATACACGACAAAATAAATTACAAAATAAATACCGGAATAAATAAAAAACAAGATACATCACCAAATACACGACAAAATAGACAACTAAATTCACGACAAATTACATGACAAAAAAACCCACAGAAATAATAAGATGACCAAATAAATCTCAAAATGTTTGAATAAATGAATGTTACCCCCTATATTTTGCTATTACATAATATATTTATGTGTTCATTTATTTTCATGGCACATATTTGCATGTATTTGTACTCATTTATTGATACAATTGTTCCTACATATGGCAGGATGGTTCCTCCATAGTAAACAAGTCCCACATTGACCACATTAACGCGTGAAGTCTGAGGTTAAAGGTACGCGTTTGTGGGACAGAGGAGGTCATTCTGAGCCCTCTGATTTATTTGCTTTATCTCCTAAACGCGCCGTGTCGCCCTAAAACTTCTCCGGCCTTGCCAGCCAGAGTAGGGTTACCCTAATGTGGCAGCTCCGGGATTTACAGGGTAGGATCCCGACTCCCAGCCCGTTAAAGCATTAACCCCGGCCGGGATACGAGCGCTCGGAGCCGCCCCGGCTGGGCAGCGCTTGAGGACGGAGGTCGGATTCTCAAAACCGTCTTGACGGATGGAGACGTCCGTCTACTTTGTTCTTCCTCCCCGCTGTCACCGCAACAAAGTGCTTTAATCCCTGTTTATCTTGCACATTGAGAGCTTGCGTGAAGGAAAACTGAATGGCGCTGTTTGGTGGTCTTGTCAGGTTAAAATAACATCAATAGAAATGAAAATAACAAAAAGACGGACAGTCTCATCCAGGGTTCTTCATTTTTCTCATGTTGAGGTTTTTGAGTTTTTCCTTGCCCTCATGTAGGTTTTAGATCCGGGGATGGTGTAATAATAGTCGGTAGTTTGCAATAATCTGTGGTCTGTGCCGCCCTTTGAGACTCCTTGTGATGAAGGGCTATACAAATAAACATGACTTGACTCATGTTGTGGTTTTTGAGTTTTTCCTTGCCCTCATGTAGGTTTTAGATCCGGGGATGGTGTAATAATAGTCTGCGGTTTGTAATAGTATGTGGTCTGTGCAGCCCTTTGAGACCCCCTGTGATTAACGGTGTCACAAATAAACATGAGTTGACTCATGTTGTGGTTTTTTAGTTTTTCCTTGCTCTCATGAAGGTTTTAGATCAGGGGATGGTGGAATAATAGTCTGTAGTTTGCAATAGTCTGTGCAGCCCTTTGAGACTCCTTGTGATGAAGGGCTATACAAATAAACATGAGTTGACTTTACTTGACTAACTACCATGAATACACCCCAAAAAATCTATTCCTTAGGGGCCGGTCACACAGCCGTTTGCGGCTGAATCACGGCTAAAATTTTGCGTTTTTTTTTTTGCCCGTGGTTGCCCGGGATGGAAAATGCGCAAAATTGGCCAACCCGCTGTTCATCGGTGGTATGCCCGCAAAACAGACGCCGGCGACTGTTCCGCTTCCTCATCTCGTCATTTCTGCGTCATTTTCTCGTGTGGACCACGGGTATAAAAGCTCCCGAGCCGGTGTTGTGCCCAAATCCGACTCCTACGCAACACCCCCACCCCCGCCCCCTCGCGTGAACGCGCATTCTGCTGCGATCGCTTTTGTTGTAAGCGTGCATTGACGTTGGTGACTTTTTCATCCGCGTTAACAAACGCATTTTGTAGAATACGATCGCACTTTATTGTTTAGATAAACGCGTTATATAGACTAGGATCTCCCAATTGTTATAATTAGCTCGCTTTATAGTTTTAATAAGCGTTTTATATAGAATACGATCGCTTTCGTTGGAAGCGCAGCAGAATGCGCGTTCACGCGAGGGGGGGAGCATTTACCGTTCGATTACGTTCACAACAAAAACAAAGACGGAATGGTTTAAGTTGTATTACATTTCCAACAAATGCAAGACGAAGTGGTTTTGGTTATATGTTCGCCATTACATTCCCTAAAAGTGAGATAAAACGAGGTAAAAGTGGTTGTAGTAGCGAGGGGATGCAAATCTCGGCACCGGGCTGTAGAAATCATAACCGCACATGACACAGTCCCGTGAAGATCAAGATTTCAAGCTATGGCATCATTTTTATTTTATTATCTTGAAAAGAAATGTCAAGAAATAAAAATGGATTAAGACGAGGTCACTACGCTGACGGGGATCCATGTTCACCCCCTTGATGTCTCGAGCACAACTGACGTGTGCTCGGCATTCGCGCTGTTTATACGCGGAGAAAGGCGTTTGACCGTCACACGCGTAACACGCTAATTTCACGTAATAACACCGCGATACAGGCGCAGAACATGCTATTACCATGCTCCACCCACGATTACCCGCTGAAATGTCGTCATTTCCGCGTCATTACCTCGTGTTGACCACGTGTGCCGCACGCGGTTTAACACGTGCTCAAACTTTTGAGCAGCTCAAAAGTTTTGCGCGCGGCCAACCTCGTGTGAATTTCCGACCGCGAGTAAAGCACTGCTGTATCTCGTCTATATGGCGGTCTCTAAACGTCCAACAGCGCCCAACAGCATCTGCTTCACGGACAGAAATTTCTGGCCGTGGTTCAGCCTCGATACGTTCGTGAAAGGCTGTGTACCCGCGCTCTGAAGAATTGAGCAGCGCAAAACTTTTTCGCGCTGCCACCCGCGCGCGACTTTCCGACCTCGTGTTAAGCACCGCTGTATCTCGTCTGAATGGCGATCTCAATGCGTCCAATAGCGTCCGCCTCAAAGGCAGAAATTTCTGGCCGTGATACAGCCGCAAATGTCTGTGCGACCGGCCCCTTAAGCAGATAGATTTATCAAAAATATTAAACAATTAATATCAAAATGATCACAGGCGATGTAGCGCATTTTACTTTTAATTTTAATAATTATGTCAAAAATGTGACTTGGCAAAGATAATTGAATTATTTTGAGTCTTGTCTATTGTTTTTAATTCATTTTAGGAAAAAAATATAGTACAAAAAAATTAACATTTTATCAAGTCAATTTAAAGATCTATAAACGAGCGGTGTTTTTGATAGCTTTGCCAACATTAGAGCTTCTTATGATCTTCCTCCGTCACATTTCTATCAGGTTTGTGATTTTCTCTCAAAAAGCTTTATGGGGTTTCCAGCTTTATCTCCAGTACAGGACTGGGGACGATGGCTTTTACTTAACCTATTACTGAGAAGAGTGATTTAAAACATCTACAATTACATACTGTCATTGAGTGACCAGTCCTATACTGGAACCAGGTTGGTGTGGGAAGAAGAACTTGGTCTAGTCAAGTCAAGTCATGTTTATTTGTATTGCCCTTAATCACAAGGAGTCTCAAAGTGCTGCACAGACCACACATTATTGAAAACGACAGACTATTATCAAACCATCCCCTGATCTAAAACCTACATGAGGGAAAGGGACAACTCAAAAACCTCAACATGAGGAAAATGAAGAAACCTTGAGAGGGGACCGAACACGAGGTAATTCCCCTTCCGGGATGACCAGGTTGCAATGGATGTTGCAATAACAAATAATACACAGATAGGGCACTCATAATCTATAGAAGTGTGTTTTAAGCCTAGATTTAAACAATTTCACTGAGGTTGCAGATCGAATCTCAGGAGGCAGAGTATTCCACAACACAGCACAAATGGGGAATGCTCTTGTACCTGCCAATTTCTTCTTGGCTCTAGGAATCACCAGCAGACCATCATTTTCAAAACGGAGGCCCCAAAATGGAGGAAATTAAATCTGAAAGATATGAGGGAGCAAGTCCATGCATGATTTGTATAATACTTACATACCTTAAATTCACATCTTAAGTTAGCAGGGAGCCAATGCAAGTTAGCTAAAATAGGGGTTATGTGATCAAACTTTCTTGTCTTAGTTAAAAGTCTTGCTGCAGCATTTTGTACCAGCTGCAGGCTCTTGATTTTGGACTTCGGAAGACCGGAGAGTAATAAATTACACTAATCGAGACAGGATAAATTATAACCCTGTATCAGACTAAGACAGCATAGGGCAGTTTTTGAGTGACGGCATTAAGTTGGACCAATAAATAAAAATTTCAGCCTTTTCAGAGTTGAGGCACAAGAAGTTGAGTGACATCCATCTTTTTATCTCAGTGAGGCAGGCCTTCAAATTTCAACAGTTTAGTGGGACAGAGTCCTCCATTGGAAGATATAGTTGAGTGTCATCTTTGAAAATGAAGCTTAATTATCTATAATGGCAGATCATTTAATTGCTCTTCAATATTATTACTATTTGTAACCTCTTTTCAAACAATTCTACTGATATAAACTGTTTTTCTAATTTTCTTTTACCTTTTTAGCAAGTGGAAGATATTATTTTAAGTATTATTTTTTAAGAACTAAAATAATTATAAATACATTTTAGTTTCATTATAAACAAGTTTTTTTTTTTTAAATGTTAAAAAATGTTGTAAACCTATTGCAGAAAATCTCATTTTTATAGTTTTACTTATTTTGCCACATTTTCAAAAACAATTCTTTCATGGACAACAAAATCTTTATTTAATAAAATCATTTTTCTAAACATTTTTATTTTCCCAATTTTATATATTCTTTTAATTCATAAAATATGAATAATAAATATATTTTTCTATTGTTTTTGAAAATATAAAAAAAAAACTATTCCTTTTAAAAAGTATTCAAATTTTTTTCCCATTATAATAAAAATTATTTCTAAAATCGATCTCTATTTTTTTCTTGATAAAATTATATTTGCATTATTAAATCAAAAACATATTTTTGTACTGTTATTCTTTGTACTGGATTATTTGCAGTACTGGTTTGAAGTTACTGTTTTTCTAAAAAAAAAAATTTATACACATTTTAACATAAACTGCCATTAAATGAAGGCATGGTGTGAAGCAGTGTACAAGTCTTAAAATTCTGTAATTTCCACAATTATAAAAAAGGAAAAGTCTTAACACTAAAGCAGGCTGACCCTTGCCTGTGTGTTTTCCACGCTTGTTTGGAGGTGGCGCCATTATCCCCGGTCGAGCCTCATTATCAGCTGTCATCTGTAGCAAGCCCAACAAGGAGGTCACGAACCCCGACAGAATTATAACCGCCCGGTCGCCCCCCCTCCCGTCTTCATCGCACAGTTCAGATAGCAAACCCTCCGACCCGTCGTCGTTAACCTCTCCGGCTCGTCCGTCAGACAGACAAACCTCGCTAATGGACACCGTTTGGCGTCTTACTGGTTACTTCATTAAAAAAGTAATTGTGTCACCCCCACGATGACTGACACCCAAAAGTAGCGTGTTACTGTGAAAGTAATTATCAAGTTCAGTGTTCATTTTACCTGTGAAAAGTGATGGGTCCCGGGGACTCGCATGCTCAAAAATCTATGGGTCCCAACCAGTGATCCCTCTAAGCTGCGCGCGTGCGCAATTGCACAAGAAAATCTAGCCCGCGCACAAAAATGAGGGCTCAAAATTACTTATTAAGAAGCGACTTAAGTCAAAGTTACAGTGCATGAAGGTAAAAATACATGGGTTCCCCTGACGTTGTGTCTTAAATGTGGTATTTTGAAGTCGAGTCGAAGGAGAGCGAAGTTGAGTAAAGTTAGTAGAGTATGTCAAGAACCGGCTTCTTCGGCTCGGCTCACTAAAAAGGAACCGGCTCTTTCGGGTCCTAAACAGCTCCGCGGACTACTTGGCGTTCGGGGGAAAATCGAGTCGGCGGCTGCAAGTTAGTTTGAAGACTTTGTGATTTAATATTGATCCATAAGTAAGGCGCACTGTATTATAAGGCGCATGGTCAGCTTTTGAAAAAAAATAAGACTTTTAGGTGCGCCTTATAGTGCGGAAAATACGGTAAGTCAATGCCAAATTCCAGGTCTGTTTCGGGCCCGAGATCTTACCTCAAATTCAGGGTCTTATACTACTTTGAGTGCAAAGAAGAAGCGGTTAAAGAACAGACAACGTTGTGACCTGTAATCTGCTTTTGAAAAGTAGCGGAGTAACGCACCATGACGCCTTACAATACTTGTTACCGAACATGCTAAATATTGCTGTCTTTATCTTTTCCCCAGTGTTCGTTTTTCTTTTCCTTCATTTTCTTTCTTTTCTCTTCAATTCTTCTTCCTCGCTGGCATGTCCGAAACTCAGAGGGTGGTGAAGGCCGAGCTGGTCAACTATCCCCAGGGCGAAGACCCCGTTAGACAGGAGAACTGCCAGCAGAGCAAAATATGTTTGGTTCAGTAACTGGAAGTAGGTTTTTTTGCAGTAGACAACTGTAGTTGAGTCTCCCTAGACGAGGAAGAGAAGTCCCCGTTCTTAAAAAGGCCCTCAGATTTCTAGAATTCTGTGTCTTTCTGATTTCCTGAACTGTGTGATTCCCTTGTCCTTTTAGTCCATTAATATGAAATGTGTTATGCTAAACTTTAGCAGGGGTGTCAAACCGGTGGCCCGCGGGCCAACTCAGGCCCGCTAAGGGATTGAATCCGGCCCGCGAGACAACGCTCAGAGAAGCGCAAGAGAAAAACGAGCTGCAGGTTGAAATTTGTCCACTTGATGTTGCCAAAGTCAGGTGCCTCTCACGAAGATGTTATACTTGTAATTATTTTTTTATCTCTCTCTCTCTCTTTTCCACCCCTTTTCTCCCACTCTCTGTCTCTCTCTTTCACTCTCTGTGTCTCCCTTTTTCTCTTACTTTGTTCCTCTTTGTCTCTTTCTCTCTCTGTGTCTTTTTACCTTCTTTTGCTCTCTCTTCCTTTTTTCCTTTCTCTTAATCTCTCTCTCTCTTGCTTTCTATTTCTCTCTTTCTCTTTCTCTTCTTCTCTTTTGTCTCCTCTCTTTGTACTTCTCTCTGAATCCATTTATTTCTCTCTTTCTTTCCCCCATATCACCATTTCTCTTTTATCTCTTTTGTTTCTCACATTCTCTCTCCCTCTCTCTCTCTCTCTCTCTCTCTCTCTCTCTCTCTCGCTCTCTCTCCACTCTCTCTCTCTTCCTCCCTTTTTTGCTCTCTCTTCCTTTTTTCCTGTCTCTTTCTCTCTCTCTCTCTCTCTCTCTCTTGCTTTCTATTTCTCTCTTTCTCTTCTTCTCTTTTCTCTTTCTACTTCTCTCTGAAATCCTTTATTTCTCTTTCTTTCCCTCATCTCACCATTTGTCACATTCTCTCTCCCACCTCTCTCTCTCTCTCGCTCGCTCTCGCTCTCCGCTCTCCGCTCTCCGCTCTTCGCTCTCGTTCTCGCTCTCGCTCTCTCTCCGCTCTCTGCTCTCTCTCTCTTCCTCCCTTTTTTGCTCTCTCTTCCTTTTTTCCTGTCTCTTTCTCTCTCTGTCTCTCTCTTGCTTTCTATTTCTCTCTTTCTCTTCTCTTTTGTCTCCTCTTTCTACTTATCTCTGAAATTCTTTATTTCTCTCTTTCTTTCCCCCCATCTCACCATTTCCTTTTTATCTCTTTTGTTTCTCACATTCTCTCTCCCTCTCTCTCTTTCTCTCTCTCAACTATCTCTCTCTGTCTCTCTCAGCTATTTTCTCTCTCTCTCTCTCTCTCTCTCTCTCTCTCTCTCTCCCTTCCTCCCTTTCCCCCCTTGCTCTCTTTTCCTTTTTTCCTTTCTCTTTCTCTTTCTCTCTCTCTCTTGCTTTCTATTTCTCTCTTTCTCTTCTTCTCTTTTGTCTCCTCTCTTTCTACTTCTCTCTGAAATTCTTTATTTCTCTCTTGCTTTCCCCCCCATCTCACCATTTCTCTTTTATCTCTTTTGTTTCTCACATTCTCTCTCTCTCTCTCACTGTCTCTCTCTCTCTATCTATCTATCTCTCTGTCTTTCTCCCTTTCTCCCTTTCTTTGTCCCACCTTCTCTTTTTCTCTCCGTCTCTTTCTCAATTTTTCTTTCTCTCTAATCTGCTAGTCCAGCCCCCGAGAGAATGTTTGTTCTATGGTGTGGCCCCTGAGTTAAAATGAGTTTGACACCCCTGTGCTAAAGCCAGAAAGCAATCGACTTTTAAAGCTGAAATGTAAAGATACAATTTTTTTCCTCTTTCTTCGTTTTTTTCAGCGTGTGGTGAAAGCGGACATCGTGAACTACAGTCAAGATACGGTGGCCCGGACGGTCAATAACCCTCGAAGCTCCATGTGTGCCGTGCAGTGACTTCACCAGTCAGTATTTTTAATCCCGTTACAATTTTTTTTCAACCAATCAGAACAGTTTCGGACCAAGGTGGACCTCACCGAAATTGGGATTTTTGGTGCTATAGTTCATTTTGGCACACATTTACAATTTTTCGGATGATTTGTTTTTTAAATAGTGAACTTTTGATTTTTAAACTTATATCTTGTGTAGAGGTAAGACCTGGGGCCCGAACCCGACCTGAATTTCGGGCTTCTCGCTGGTTTTTTTCCCTTTCGTGAAGGATCTGCTCAGCATGCTCTTACTTTTACTCAAGTACTTATTACGATGACTGCTATTTACTTCCACTCGAGTAATATTCTGAAGTAACATTACTTTTCCTAGAGTTACACACTTCGGTGCAGTTTGACGCCAAAGTTATATGATCAGAAAGGAAATATCATAGAGAACATGCTTACCAATCAGTTTAACTCCAAATCATGAAATCCAATGATACTTTCATCCTCTGTGTCATGGTAGATGCGCCGCTTCCCCCCCAAAAAAGGCACCGCTTCCTCTTTCCACCTCCCTCACGTCAGACGTCAGTTTATCTCCAAATAAAGAAATCCAAAGAAATGTTCATCCTTAGTGTCATGGTAGATGCGCCGCTTCGCAAAAAAAAAAGAAAAAGAAAAAAGATGCGCGGCTTCCTCTTTCCACCTCCCTCTCGTCAGACGTCATTTCTGCCAATAGCTTACAAGTGATTGAAAATTTTTGGCCCTAAGTAAATCCCTAGCTGCGTACCGCAGCCGAAACGCATAGTCCGCGCTGAAGTTGTATTATTCATATAACTCCATGATAAAGAACATGCTTACCAAATCAGTTTATCTCCAAATAATGAAATCTAAAGAAATTTTCATCCTTGGTGTCATGGTAGATGCGCCGCTTCCCCTAAAAAAAAAAAAAGAAGAAAAAAAAAAGATTCGCCGCTTCCTTTTTCCACCTCCCTCACGTCAGATGTCATTACCTCCACTTGATTTATGTCAGACGTCACTTCTGCTTCTCGCCAATAGCTTACAAGCTTTACCCACTGTCTTTTTGGTTTTTGTATTAATATTTCACTCTCTGCAGTATATGAAAAGATACGCCGCTTCCTTTTACCACCTCCCTCACGTCAGACGTCATTTCTGCTTCTCGCCAATAGCTTATAAGCTTCACCCACTTTCTTTTTGGTTTTTGAACAAATATTTCACTTTCTGCAGGATATGAAAAGATGCGCCGCTTCCTTTTACCACCTCCCTCACGTCAGACGTCATTTCTGCTTCTCGCCAATGGCTTACAAACTTTACCCTCTTTCTTTTTGGATTTTGGACAGATATTTTACTATTTGCAGTGTATGAAAAGATGCGCAGCTTCCTTTTTCCACCTCCCTCACGTCAGACGTCATTTCTGCTTCTCGCCAATAGTTTACAAGCTTTACCCACTGTCTTTTTGGTTTTTGGACGAATATTTCAATTTCTGCAGGATATGAAAAGATGCGCCGCTTCCTTTTTCCACCTCCCTCATGTCAGACGTCTGCTTCTCGCCCAATAGCTTACAAGCTTTACTGCTTTTTGTCCAAATATTTTATTATCTTTAGAATATAATTTTATTTTCGGTGCCATTTGGTTCAGTTTCATTTGGCTGCATTTCGTCGCAATAAACACTTCAGGGCCGAAGACTTCATTTTAGTTTTGCACTTCGAAGTGCACACTTGATTTGAGGAACCCCAAGTAAAGCCCAAGCTGCGTACTTCAGCCAAAACGCACACTTCGGCGTTAAAGTACACACACTTCGGCGCCGAAATACATAGAGTGCCGAAGTAAAGCTACTCTGGGCCTGGTCCCTCAAAATAAGTACAGACGCTGCCCTACTTCCGGACTATCGTTCGTAAGTTTCATTTGTTCCCAAGTTGCTTTTGTGCTATATTTTGTATGTTTAAGGTTTATATAAGTATGTCTAAGGCTTTTATAAGTAACCTATATTGTTTTGTACTATAGAAATACAGATACATAAATTTAAGTTTAACTTACTTTTGGGAGATGAGCTTCAAGAGTTAGGCGAGTTCCTCCTCCGTGGTAAAAAGTGGCCGAAAAAAAGCAATCCAGCCATTTTCTCAACCGCATCAAGCTTTCTTATTCCACTTTCATTTCAAAAGAAACGGCTCGCCTCTTCTTTACACTTTACACCAACCATATTGAATGGATGCACGAGATATTAAACAATAAACATGCCAAAGTTCTTAGCGCGCTGGAGATACAGTACAGTATGTTTACACATGAACTAGGAAGGTCTCCTGTTTTCTACTGCACTACACAAGTAACTTACGAACGAGTTTCATAAAATAAGATGCTCTATAAAGACAAAGTTTAACTTACTTTTGGAAGATAAGCTGCAAGTCAAAAGTAGCCGAAAAATAGCGTTCCAACCATTTTCTCCACCGCATCAAGCTTTCTTATTCCAATTTAATTTCAAATGAAACGGCTCGCTTCTTCTTTACACTCTACACCAACCCGATTGATGAGATGCACAAGATATTCAACGATAAAAATGTCAAAGTTCTGAGCGTGCTGGAGATACAGTATAAAATGTTTGCACACAAACTAGAAAGAGGAAGGTGGATTTCTTCTTCGGGGTGGATGTTGGGTGATCTCTCACAGCGCCACACGCCGGTAGTGGCGTAAAGAAGCACTACAGTACTGTCCTCTACTTGGAAATAGGTGCACACAATACAAAATTTGACTTACAGCAATGTCCGGGTATTTTTCGACATCCCGAAAAAAATGTTCGTATCTACCGTTTTTCGTAACAAGTACGGGAGCGTCTGTCATCGGTCGGGTTCGGGCTTGTATACCCTCGGCCCCAAGTCGGACGAGGCGGGATTTCTTAGACCCGATCTTACCTGTTATCTTGCGAATGTTTCCCTCTACAATGGTGACAGTGTTGATAAAGCCTTAGAAGAGATGTTTACATGGATGTATTGTTAGTGAGGAGCGACACCTCCGTAGTTTATACGCGCTTCGTAAATATTGATGTTTTCACGTCATTCATCAAAAAGATCGCCCGTACTTTCATAACAAGGACTGAAATCGTGTTATGTGCTCGCTTTGTAAATAAAAAGACCACTTTGTTATGTACAGTTCAATTGGATGTTGTTTTCGAATAAAAGATTTATGTGGAGAGTTACTTGCAATTTTTCATTTGTATGACGCCAATTATTAGCTAATACAGAAAACAACTATTTCATGTTGGTTTTAACATCATTTGGCATTTAGCATCATCTCTAAACAGAAGAACAGCTTCAGCGACAGACTGCTGTCACAGTCTTGATCCACGGATAGACTGAGGAGATCATTTCTTCCTCATGCCCAATGTTCCCTGTAATTTTCCACGGGTCTGAGCGTTCACACAAAGTCGGTGAGCAACGCTTGAAACAACAGTGAGCAACCATAATCCCAAGTGTGGCAGGATAATTAATTATCAAACATGTCCAATGACTCATGTACTATTGCAAAGGTACTGCCTACAAACGTCGTTTGTTCTTACAATTCTTTCACAAGATATCCATTTCTTTTTATTTCCTGATATATTTTGTCGCATAATATTAACATTTTGGTCGGCGGCGCCCTCTGTTGGCTGCGGCTGCATCGGCTCGCTACAACGGGTCCGGTGCAATCGACATTTCGTTCTGTGTACATTGTTACACAGAATGACAATACAAGGAAATTATTATTATTATTATTATTATTATTTTTGGGGGCTTATTGAGTCGGTTGTAAGATACAGAACTGTACTTAATCGCATTTTTTAGTGGAAGTACAATGTTGGCAACAAGATTCACTTTTTATTTACACGGCTCCGCCCAATATTTATTTATCGAAATGAGAAATGGAAATTATTTGAATGCAACACAAACTTTTTATTCTTTTTTTTGTTATTTTTCTACTTTTTTTTAAATTCCTTTAAAAAAATCTTTGTGTTTATTTTTTCCGAGCTGTTACTTTTTTTCTTTTTGTTCTCTTATTACTTTTTTCCTACATTTCTTTCTTTTCTTTTTTTTTGTGGCTTTTTTCCAAATTTTTCCTTCTTTTTTTCTCTTCCTTTTGTTTCTTTTTTTCTCAGCTTTTCACTACTTTTTCATTTTGGTATTCATTTCTTTTTTGTTCTATTCTCCCCTTCCTTTAAGTCATTTTGTGCATAATTTTACTTAATATTTTGTCATAGTGGGATTAAAGAAGCAAAAACAACCTGAAGAGCCGTTTAGGACCCGAAAGAGCCGGTTCCTTTTCGTGAGCTGAGCCGAAGAAACCGGTTCTCGACATACTCTACTAACTTTACTCAACTTCGTTCTACTTCGACTCGACTTCAAAATACCTCATTTAGGACACAACATCAGGGGAACCCGTGTATTTTTACCTTCATGCACTGTAACTTTGACTTAAGTCGCTTCTTAATAAGTAATTTGGAGCCCTTATTTTTGTGCGCTGGCTAGATTTTCTTGTGCCCCGAGAATGGGCGAGCAGTGCGCAATTGCGCACGCGCGCAGCTTAGAGGGAACACTGCTCATGCCATGAGGCTCTTTAACTCCACCCGGGAGAGTAAAAGCCCACATTAAACCCCTCCCCCACATTTGCATATTACCCTATTTTTATTACAGTGTGTATTTGATGTAGTACTATTTAAATACTCTATATCAACACGTTATATTGGGTATTTCTGTATTCTATTTCTTTTATTTTATTATTATACTTTTCAACACAAGGATAGTGCTGGAAGTGTGAATTTCCCTACGGGGATGAATAAAGTATCTATCTATCTAACACAATTTCTTAAAAAAATTTGACCGATTTTGCATATTTTCTATATTTTTTCCAAATCCATGAATTTTCTGTTGTTTTTTGCAAGAAATCTAAAAATGGATACGGGTAGCCGGGACAGGAGAACAGAGTTTGGATCGGGGATTGATACACGAAACAGAATCAGGATATGGGTAGCCGGGACAGGAGAACGCAGCTTGGATCGGGAATCGATACAGGAAACAGAATCAGGATATGGGTAGCCGGGACAGGAGAACAGAGTTTGGATCGGGGATTGATACACGAAACGGAATCAGGATACGGGTCGCCGGGACAGGAGAACGGAGCTTGGATCGGGGATCGATACAGAAAACAGAACCAGGATACGGGTAGCCGGGACAGGAGAACAGAGTTTGGATCGGGGATTGATACACGAAACAGAATCAGGATATGGGTAGCCGGGACAGGAGAACGCAGCTTGGATCGGGAATCGATACAGGAAACAGAATCAGGATATGGGTAGCCGGGACAGGAGAACAGAGTTTGGATCGGGGATTGATACACGAAACAGAATCAGGATATGGGTAGCCGGGACAGGAGAACGGAGTTTGGATCGGGGATCGATACAGAAAACAGAATCAGGATACGGGTAGCCGGGACAGGAGAACAGAGTTTGGATCGGGGATCGATACAGGAAACAGAATCAGGATATGGGTAGCCAGGACAGGAGAACGGAGCTTGGATCGGGGATCGATACAGGAAACGGAATCAGGATACGGGTCGCCAGGACAGGAGAACGGAGCTTGGATAGGGGATCGATACAGAAAACAGAATCAGGATACGGGTAGCTGGGACAGGTGAACGGAGTTTGGATCGGGGATCGATACACGAAACAGAAACAGGATATGGGTAGCTGGGACAGGAGAACGGAGCTTTGGATCGGGGATCGATACAAGAAACAGGTCAGGATCAAAACGGAAGCCAGAGTCAAAAGTGCTTTGCCTTGCATGCGCTGAAGTTCGCAGACGGACTGACCAGGAGTGAACAAGAATGACGTATTTAAATAGGAGGAGGACTAATTTGGGAACGAGTGGCAGCTGGGGCTGAACGATGGAGTGCAGGTGAGGGCAATTGGCAAATCATGACGCATGTTGCCTGAGTAACCATTTTTTTGTTTTTAGGAAATCAACATTTTGCAAATGAATCTGCACAAATGAGTATTATTCATGGAGCTAACTGTTAATGTTGCTAACGGCTAAAATGACGTTAAGCTACTAGTCAGTAATAACATACAGTAATCCCTTGCTGTATCACAGTATTCTTATCATGGTTTTGCTTCTTTGCGGATTTTCGTCCTTCATTGTGTATTGTATGCTGAATGGCTAAACAGAGGAAGATGCTTTCCATCGCCAACAAACATGGACCTCTCCACCTGCTCAACTTGCCCTGGATCAACATGCAGGTCTCCGAAATTGCTCCGTGCCGCTTTTTCAAAACTGTTTAATGATGGAATATTGATGGTTTCTGTAGGGCAGAGCTGGAAAGTATTTTCCATTTTCCATAATGTCCTCTAGATGACAGCAAAGTATCATGTAAAGTAGAGTGGATCGTTTTTCTTAATCCATACAGTTGTGCAATAAAATAGCATAATTATTTTTAAAATTATAATTTGACCGTACAAAAGGTATTTGTAAGAAAACGAAAGTTTATAATTCTCGTATATAATTATTTACAATTATGATTAAAAACATTTTGTTTGATTAACTAACTTCCAAAACTACAGCTTACTATTTAAAAAGCGTATTTCTGATCATTTCATCTTATTTTCTGACTTCATGGCAAAATGCGAGAGTCAATGTATAGTGGATGCATCAGTTCTATCCGTTCGTATATAGTGTAAGTCTTCACTTTTGGCAATACAGTGTAACCTCGGTTTTCGAACGCCTCTCAGTTCGAACAAATCGGAGTCCGACCAAAAATTTCGAGAAATTCTTGCTTCGCTGTTCGGTCAAAAAATCGGAGTTCGAACGCCGGTAATGCGTGAGTGCGTACGCTAGGGTGCGATGCTGAGCGGCGTACGGGTGTTTTAGCCCCTTATTATGCCTCCGAAGAAAGTCAGTGCAAGCAGCAAAGTTGCTACAGGTGAAAAAAGAAAAGTAGTGCGTACAACTATTGCATTTAAGAAAGAAATAATAGCCAAATATGAAGGAGGTGTGCGAGCGCCTTCTGCTGACCACCACAAAGGTAAGAAATCCTATTCATAAGATTACGATAACGCGAACGTACGATTAGCCTGGGTTAGCTTTATGTTTACGTTAAACATTCAGGGTGTTGGAACGGAGCCCAACTTAAGGGTGTTGGAACGGAGCCCCCTTTGCAATGAACCGCTCACCACTTGTTGTGGAGACCCGGGTGCTAAATGACTTGTAAACCACCTGTTTTTTTTATTTTTACACGTTCTTGTTAGCGTAATCTTTCGTACGGAAGATTACGATAACGAGGACGTACGATTAGCCTGGGTTAGCTTCATGATTACGTTAAACATTCAAGGTAAACGTTCAGGGTGTTGGAACGGATTAAAACCATTTACATTATTTTTAATGGGAAAAATGATTTCGGTGATCGAACAAATCGGTTTTCGAACAGGGTTCTGGAACCGATTATGGTCGAGAACAGAGGTTCCACTGTACTTTGTTTAATTTTGTGAGCGACATGAATCAAATTAGCCTTTATATAAAGTCAAAAGCTAAATGCAGAAATGACCTAAATTTACATAACACTATCACTTCTAAAGGTAATACCTCAAGCCTGAGTCCGAACTGGACCCCATCCGAAACCATATTTGGGTGACATTTTCCTTTTTGGTCCATTAGCACATGAGAATAGAAACATTTGCACTGAAAAAACACTCAAACTTCTCATCATGTGATTGAGTTGTAATGTTAATTGATTTGGCTTTGTGCTGTTCGCTGCCAACATTTTTAAAAGAGCAAGCACACCTGTCTTTTGCCTGTCTCCCTCTGTGGTGGCAGTGAAGTGCTACGTACGCTTTGGAAAAACTTCCTTGTCTTAGATTTACTCTGTCTCTATTTGTCTGTCTCTGCATCCATTTTTTTTTCATTGGGACTCTTGAGGGCATGCTACATTTTGTGTCCACTCTTCATTCTCAATGGTTATACCGTGTGCTTAATGTATGGCGAGGAGGCTAAATGTAAATAAAACCCTCTGCCAATGGGAACGCCACTGTGCCCTAGTGTAGTGGAGGTGCAACTGCACTTTATTCTGGGAAAGTTATTAAATTATTATGTGAATTTCCCAGCGGGGATGAATAAAGTATCTCTCTCTCTCTTGCTCTCTCTCTCTCTCTCTCTCTCTCTCTCTCTCTCTCTCTCTCTCTCTCTCTCTCTCTCTCTCTCTCTCTCTCTCTCTCTCTCTCTCTCTCTCTCTCTCTCTCTCTCTCTCTCTCTCCAGTGATTTTGGTCTAAACCCCTTCCCACTTTTCTCGGGCGGACAGACAAACAAACAAACATATATTCATTCTTAGATCCCAAACGAAAACATCACCACCCTCGCTTTTCTCGCAGTCAATGTTAGGAATTAAATATCAAAATGTACCGTTTACCAAATTGTTCGAATTAGTTATCTGACTCCATTAATCAAACACAGCCTACATTCACCCAACAATTTATGCGCGCTGGTTTCTTGATGGAAAAGATGAACAAGAAAGCCGACATTTTCACACGGGGGCAGATTTAATTTCATTAACAATTTAACTAAGAGTACTCCGTCGAAAACGGACGAATTAGCGACGTTGGAGTCTCTGGGAAGCCCTCTTCTGAAGTCTTTTAGCTTTCTTCCCATTGGCTATCCTCTCCCTGCACAATTGTGCGCCGACTCCTCCCATGGGCGCGCCAATGAAGCCCCCGGGCTCCACCACCTCGGAAAATAGCGCCGCGACGTCAGGAACAAAACAACACTGAACGTTTCTACGTCATCAGGGCCTTTCTGCGTCTGGATGTGCTGATCATCTTATCAGCCTTACGTCCCGTTCCCCCCGTTCCTGTAAACAACATTTTCTACTAGGGTGCCCTGACATCGCACCACAGCCAGTGAATATCTTTTGCATTAAATGTAATTTGTATTAGATCATATAAAATCCTTTATAGTCAAATGTATATAATTGTTCAGTAATAAGAATGTATCCTGAAATTATATGTGGATACTAAACAAAAAAAAAGACATGTCAATTAAAAAAAATCTTCCTGTCTCTGTTTATTATCCATCAATCATTGTTTGTCTCTCTGACTTTCTCTCTTATAGTACCTTGCTAGATTCATAAAGACCTAATGCTGCTTTAATTCTCATCTCATTAGCTGCACCGATTATCCTCAGTAGGGTCGCGGGGGTGCTGGAGCCCATCCCAGCAATCATCGGGCAGTGGGCAGGGGACACCCTGAACTGGTTGCCAGCCAATCGCAGGGCACACAGGGACAGACAACTCGCTCGCTCATTCACACCTTGGGACAATTTGGACCGGCCAATCCACCTGAAATGCATATCTTTGGAATGTGGGAGGAAACCGGAGTGCCCGGAGGAAACCCACGCAAGCACGGGGAGAACATACAAACTCCGCACAGTAAGTCCGGTAGCTGGATTTGAACCCACACAGGAGGTTCCCAAGACCTTAGAACTGTGCCGCACACGCGCTAACCACTGCGCTGCCGTTCTGCCCGCTGCTTTAATTCTTTATCATAAATCACTTCTCCTCCTCCCGAGTCCTCACAAATGAAATTTGAAATTTGGGGTTTGCTACGGGCTCTGTCCTGCAAATCAAGGTCTGGTCCTTGGCTGGATTTTCTAGGTCCTATCTTCCCTTCGGTCGACTCGCCCTTGTAATAGAAATTGTCTCAAACGCCATGTACACTTGGTTATTCATTTTCCCTCTGAAAATGTAAACAATTTATTCGAATTTCTCCAAAAATCCTACTTCTGCTCCATGTAAACATAGTCCTTGTCATCTTGCCCACCCATACGGTGAAGTGATACCGATACTGATGTGCTTCTCCATGAGATCGTTTCAGATGAAGTATCCTCATGTTGAAATTCAAGACCCCTTTACTCGTTCCTCGCCAAGTCGCTGCCGGCTAATGATCCACACAGCCTTTTGTTCGGTAAATCCTCACAAAATAGCTTCTAAATCCACCCGGGACAGATGATACAAACAACATTTCAATGCTAGTCAGCGCTGTTAGTTAATTGTTACACAGGATTACCTTTTGTCTTAAGCAAGGTTGAAACACTATTTTCTAGGGATGCAATAAAGAACAGTTAAAATGTTGAACGCTTTGCAAAAAAAAACAAAAAAAAAACAAAAACTGAAACAGAAAATAACAAAATAAATGCGCTGACTTGCTGAAAAACTGCTGTATGAAATGCTAACTGACAGTCATCACTGAAAGCTAATTTTAATATTTTCCTTTATTAAGTTTTAATCAAATACAAAAAGGATTTTAAGTGCTTGAAAAATCCAGACTGACTACAAAACGTTACCGCTGCGGGCAACCTGATTGGTTCCCTTGTCCTTTTTAAGCCCAGTCCTTTCACTCGCCTGTTGTCAGTCCGTCAGCAAAACTCTGTTTAGAGATAAACTAAAAAGAAAAATCCAGAAATTTCAATGCATGATATTTTAACGATTTATTTGTGTGATATAGCTGCAAATAAGTATTTGATCACCTGAGAAAATAAATGTTAATATTTGGTACAGTAGCTTTTGTTTGGTATTACAGAGGTCAAGGGATCTACACACTACTTGGCCCACTCCTCCACACAGATCTTCTCTAGATCAGTCAGGTTTCTGGGCTGTCGCTGAGAAATACTGACATTGAGCTGCCTCCAAAGATTTTTGATTGGTTTAGGTCTGGAGACTGGCTGGGCTATTCTGGAACCTTGATATGCTTCTTACGGAGCCACCTCGTGTTGGAAGACCCAGCCACGACCCGACTTTAATCGTCTGTGTGAGGGAAGGAGGTTGTTCCCCAAAATGTAACAATACACGGCCCCATTCATCCTCTCTTTAATGAAGTACACTTGTCCTGTTCCATGTGCAGGAAAACACCTTCAACTCATGATGCTACCACCCCCATGCTGCACAGTAGGGATGGTGTTCTTCGGATTGTACTTTTCATTCTTTTTCCTCCAAACACCCTTAGTGGAATTATTACCATAAAGTTCTATTTTGGTCTCATCTCACCACAAAACCTTCTCCCATGACTCCTCTGTATCCTCCAAATGGTCATATGCAAACTTAAGACGGGCCTTGGTTTAAGCAGGGGAACCATTCGTGTTATGCATGATTTCAAATCATGACGTCTTGGTGTAATACCTACAGTAACCTTGGAAACGGTGGTCCCAGATATTTTCAGGTCATTGTAGGTAATACACAGGTGTTCAAATACTTAATTGCAGCTGTGTCACAGAAATAAATTGTTAAAAAAAATCACGCCTTGTGATTTCTGGACTTTTCTTTTAAGTTTATCTATTTCACAGTGGACGATGAAAATTGTAGACCTGTCCATGATTTCTAAGTGAGAGATATTTTACTGGGCAGTTCTGAGGTCGTGGGAACCTCCTGCGTGGGTTCAAATACAGCTACCGGCCTTACTGTGCGGAGTTTGTATGTTCTCCCCGTGCTTGCGTGGGTTTCCTCCGGGCACTCCGGTTTCCTCCCACATTCCAAAGACATGCATTTCAGGTGAATTGGTTGGTCCAAATTGTCCCTAGGTGTGACTGAGCGAGTGAGTTGTCTGTCCCCGTGTGCCCTGCGATTGGCTGGCAACCAGTTCAGGGTGTCCCCTGCCCACTGCCCAGAGATGGCTGGGATGGGCTCCAGCCCCCCCGCGACCTTAATAAGGATAAGCGGTACAGGTAATGAGATGAGATATTTTACTACTTTTCATTGCAGTATTGTTACAATGCACGATTCTTTCATTGCAGTACAGTGGAACCTCGGTTCTCGACCATAATCCGTTCCAGAACCCTGTTCGAAAACCGATTTGTTCGATCACCGAAATCATTTTTTCCCATTAAAAATAATGTAAATCGTTTTAATCCGTTCCAACATCCTGAATATTTACCTTGAATGTTTAACGTAAACATAAAGCTAACCCAGGCGAATCGTACGTCCGCGTTATCGAAAGATTACGCTAACATGAACGTGTAAAAATAAAAAAAATCAGGTCGTTTACACATCATTTAGCACCCGGGTCTCCACAACAAGTGGTGAGCGGTTCATTGAAAAGGGGGCTCCGTTCCAACACCCTGAATGTTTACCTCGAATGTTCAACGTAAACATAAAGCTAACCCAGGCTAATCGTACTTTCGCATTATCCTAATCTTCCGTACGAAAGATTACGCTAACATAAATGTGTAAAAATAAAAATAAAAAGGATAAAGAAAAGAATTATGAATAGGATTTCTTACCTTTGTGGTGGTCAGCAGAAGGCGCAGGTGGACAGTGGGGTATTCCCTAGCAAGATCAGACACTCGCACACCTCCTTCATATTTTGCTATTATTTCTTTCTTAATTGCAATAGTTGTACGCACTACTTTTCTTTTTTTACCTGTAGCAACTTTCTTAAGAGGCATAATTAGCGGCTAAAACACTTCGTACACCTATATTAAAAGCGAAAGCAAAACGAAGCACGTCCGCACGCGATAACAGCTGGTCACGAAAAGAGCCATCTACACCTGTACGCCGCTCAGCATCATACCCTAGCGTACGCACTCACGCATTACCGGCGTTCGAATTCCGATTTTTTGACCGAACAGCGAAGCAAGAATTTCTGGAAATTTTTGGTCGGACTCCGATTTGTTCGAGCTGAGAGGCGTTCGAAAACCGAGGTTCCACTGTATTATTACTTAGTCCAATCTCTGAGCACTACCTTGTAAATATTTTTACCTATTTATCATTTACCATATTTTTCTCTTTTAAGTCTTTATTTCATACTTACCCTAGAGTGCCATGTCTCACATTTGTTCCATCAATGACAAGAACGACAATTTAATTTAATAAGTATCCCGATGCATCCTTACTATCCCCCTTTATTTCCCAGAGTCTTTTCAGTGTCACAGAAACCAGCTGTGGATTAAGTGCCTTTGTGAGCGTACGGAAAAACAAAAAATATCTCTCCGACCAGGTGTCGGCCCCAGGAAGACTACAAACGGGGCCCGGCCGGGGTCACGGCAGCCCCACGTGCATTGTCTCGCTCCACTGGACGTCTTAGGAATGGTCTGGGCTGGATTTTTTTGGAGCTGTCACTGGCGTTGACAGGCCTGAATTGCCCTTGGCTTTGCCGCTGTTTGGACAGGTGTTTTTGCAAAGAAAACAAGCGCCGCTGCTTTCTAAGCTATATTGTCGCGCCTTTGCGGTAGGAAGCAAAAGAATATATCGGAATGACGCCGTAGGAAGGGTGGGGCACGTCACGTTTGGGTGCCTCGGAACGCATCCTGTTTTGTCTGAATTTCCTCGTACCTGACACAAGATTACCGTATTGTCCGCACCACAAGCCACACACACCAAAAAGTATTCTTCATATAAAAGGCGCAACAGACTATTAGGCGCATGGAATTCAAACTACTGTAAGGGCTACAGTTCCACAAGTAATAGAAAAGCGCCAGCCGGATTACAGTATATAGCTGATAACAATTGCGGACAGACTGAGGAGATCATTTCCTCCTCATGCCATGAGGCTCTTTAACTCCACCTGGGGGAGTAAAGGCCCACATTAAACGGCACCCCCACATTTGCATATTACCCTATTTTTATTACAGTGTGTACTTTCCAAAGCACTATTTGAATACTCTATATCAACACGTTACATTGGGTATTTATGTATTCTATCTATCTATCTATCTATCTATCTATCTATCTATCTATCTATCTATCTATCTATCTATCTATCTATCTATCTATCTATCTATCTATCTATCTATCTATCTATCTATCTATCTATCTATCTATCTATCTATCTATCTATCTATCTATCTATCTATCTATCTATCTATCTATCTATCTATCTATCTATCTATCTATCTATCCTGGTTATATCCCTCGAGAGGGGTGAC